>NW_028301564.1:24090000-24152500 GCF_042242905.1 Orbicella faveolata | reverse complement strand
AATAATGCATCGAAAAATATTTGGAAACCATTATTTTAATTTAGGTTAGAATTCTACTAAAACAATCGCTCTCGATTTCTATGAGGCGATAGTTGATTCGGCCTCATCAACTATCACCTCATAGAAATCTCGAGCTCATAATCTAATTGTTAATTAAAGCAAATTACTCTTGGCTACTGTAGCTTGCAGTGCTCGCGAGTTATCGGTATTAGCTCGCGATCGAGTAGCAGATTCGCTGCCATTTTGGTTTCGCTCTCACTCCTACTCCCTTCGACACCTCTTCGTCTCTCCCAGCCTCTTCGAGTTTGAATCCAACTTAACGCTCGCTTGATAAAAATGCGCTCTGCTAGCTGAAATACGCCTGCAATGCAGGCCAGACTGCATTCCGCCTCCCTTCTCCCTATTGAAAGAGGAACGACTGTATGACAAGCCGATAGATCACCTACTTTGTAGCCTTCATGGTGACCACTCAATCTCGTTCCGAGAGTCTTCGTTCCCCTTGACCAGCGGTCGGAAAACGAGAGCTCTGGGAGCAACCATTTTGAAATAACCGTATTCTGGTGATTCTGCCTATCCGGTTTCATTGCGCAGTCTGCATCTATGGCGCATGCCTGAAATGGTTGCTCCCAGAGCTCTCGTTTTCCGACCGCTGGTCAAGAGTAACGAAGACTCTGGGAACGAGATTGGGTGACCACTACGTTGGGTAAGTGTAGGAAAAACGAATCACTTAAATGTTTCACGCACCTTTCTTAATATTGTCCTTGACAATCGTAACAAATTCACCCCTGTCAGGCCGAGTATGTTCGTGCCAAAATCCGACAGTGTGACCAATCTCGTGCACTACAATCCCAAATTTGTCGCAGTTCTTTCCCACAGAAATCCCCTGGCGCCCATTCCCCTTCCGTCCAACGTAGGAACAGCAGCTACAAGAAGCGTAAATAGGAAATATATAATTCAATCCAAATCAGTTTCACAATTACTTACAGTATCTAAAAAGGGCGAGGAGACCCCAGAAAACCACCAGGCTTATAGAGAAGGTCACTTCGATTAGCAGTATGGTGATGGTTTTAGCCTGTACATAGCTGGGCATGTTTGTATGGATTAGGCAATACAGTATCATTTTATAAAAATTCAATAATGTTCTTAAAGTTGTATAAACGTCATGAGCTAGTGATAGATACATGGGCAGCACTTTTTCACGGAATATTAGCTGAATCACCCCTTAGCAGTTTCACCATTCCGAGTTCATATTCCGTTCTCGTATGAGATAATGATGCTCTCGGGATGACGTGAATCAACACGGAAGACGCCCACTTGTCTATTTGGATAAGTTCGTTATCCCATCGACGATTGGTGAAAGTGATTTAATGCCTGACCGATACAACTGACACAAAAAACACTTCACCTACCCACAGCGTCCCTTGTGAAAGTAGATGTAGTCTTTCTCTATCGTGCGCTCAACGAATGACAAACATGTAAAATTTTCCCAGTGACGCATGGCTTGAATAATAGTGGCTTTCTGATCGCCTGCAAAGTAAAAAAAAAATACATATATAAATATAAGGCTTGTGGCTGGCAACTCCTCAACTTCTCGCCCTTGTTTCGATACTGATCCATTGCTGGTTGCCAGAATTCTGTCAGGGTTCCTAACAATTCCTACCCATTTATCAGTCCCAGGTGGAGAAGGGCATTGTGAGAGCAAAGCACTTGCACAAGAGGGAAGTTGTAGACCCGTTCGTAAATGTCGCCCTTATTTGAATAACAATACTTGTACATCTTAGGCGACACATTCATGTGAAAATTGCTTTGTCTGGAAACATCAGTGCGAGGCTTAGGATGTATAAAGTAAATTCAGGGCCCATTTATGCGAAGGGTCTATAGTAGCCACTTCTAAAATAATATTATAGTACATCATACATCTTTGTGGCGTGACAAACGGGGCATTGTAAATTGTGTGCTTAACCCTGTCGACCGACTATTAAAAAAACAAACTGGCAATTTGTAATAAAGCATTTACCGTAAATCTCCGAATTAGCGCCCCCCCCCCCCCCTCTCGAATAAGCGCCCCATCCCCTCCTTCCATTTTTTTCGACGAGTAATGAGACAACAAAGGATGTATAGCTTTCGTCGTGTAGTATTACATTTGTGCATTGTTTCAGTTTGTGAACACGTTAAGTTTGGAAAAAAATTACAAGTACTAACGGTGCCACAATTTAAACTTAAAAAAAAAAAAATGATCATGTCAGGCCGCGATTTGGCCTCGATTAAGGTGGCCGAACACAGTTTTCAAGAGCCTATGCCTAATTCACCATTACTTTTAAGCTATTTATGCTTTGACGCTCGTTTTTTGCAAGAGTCAAGGTTAACCACAGAAAAGTTTATTCTCGCATTTTGGCTAAGGTGTGTGCTGTTGCCATGGCAACGGGGCTGGTTAAAAACAGGGCTTAAAAAATGGTTTTTGTTTATTTAAAAAAAATCCAGTCGTTAGATTTTTTTCATCTTTTGCCCACTACGAATTGACATTAAATCCCTTCTGTCAACACTGTTCTAATAAAATTTTGACATAGGCGATTTTCGTAATTCGCCGTAAATCGTTTTCACCGCATGCTCTGTATTATTAAAAATTCCCTATGTCAAAATTCAGATTTTTTTGCGATAGATCATTCACGTGGTTTCTGAACTATTTTTTTGCCAAATTTCTTGAAATTCTAACGACTGGATCGTCAGAAATCCGCAAGTTTCTGTAAAAGCAATCGGTCTCAATTTTTCGAGCAACTGCGCATGCGCTGCATTTAACTGGGTTCTTTCGGTAACAAAGAGAAAGCTGAGAATTGCTGGTTTCTTTGCGTCGTTACCTTTTCTAACATATCTTTGTAATAAAAGACTAAAGCCATCGATACACTGCGTTCAATAATAGAGAAAAAATAGCACAGATAGTGCGGGTGTTGAGTAAATAAAATGATCGCTCTTTGTAATCCTTGTGCGCGCGCTCAATTGCATCAGCAAAAGCGCGCGCGAAAACTGTGTTCGGCCACCTTAAGTGCCCCCTTCGAATAAGCGTCCCGCGACTCCCTCGTCTTCTCCTAAATTTGAAATAAGCGCCCCGGGCGCTAATTCGAGGATTACCGTTTGATCGGTATTCAATCTTAATTCGAAGCCTAGCCTTCTTCGGACTAAATCATTAGCGGCCGTAAAACCCTTGGGAACAGACAGAGTAACCGTGTGAAAAGTGAGAACGAACAGTTGACTTAGTGTCTGGGAAAATACATACCTCTCACTAACCGAGTTCGAGGTCCGTACTGTAAGTTACGGACCGAGTGTTTTCCCCTTCGATTTGTGGCCCAAGCGCGAAGCGCGCGGGTCATAAATCGAAGGGGAAAAAACGAGCATCCGTAACTTACAGTACGGACCGAGAAGATTAAGTTAGTAAGATATTTATTATATCGCTACTGTGTGCCTGACGGGTTCGGAAACGATTTCTATTCACGCGGACTCGGAAAGGCTTCAAATTTCTGACGCACCTCGAAAGCAAAACGAGTCAGTTTGAAACTGTTTTTAAGTCGTTAGCACGCTTTATTACACCATTTTGAGTGTAAGAAAGTTTAAACTTTCACTTGCAATAAAAGTTAAGAACACTTGTCGATAAATCGCGAAACAGTTTGGCAACAAAGCCAATTGACCAATCACAGCGCGCGTACTAACTTTATTTATAAGGCACCTTGTCGTAAAGGTGTGGATTTGGAACTTGACAGAGCATTGTATTATAGAACATGGCTGGCATTTTATTTCTCGAGGTCAGCTCAACCCAATACGTACATATATAATTTAATTTAAGTTTTGAGACAGACCCAGCTGAAGGAAATATTATGTTTTGGAATAAGAGATCTAGGCTCGATCAAATCTCACGGCTGTGCTCACACCCGAAACAAACTCCGTCGCAGGTGAGAATATTTATTGTACTTGCCTTTGCGTTTTGCGAGAATACTGAGATCAAGACGGCATTCCACAAACCCGACAACAATTTCCATCTGCATCTTGAAAGGAAACCTTAAGAGAAACATTCCAGCTGTCATGTTCGATACGCCTTGTTTTTGTTGGCAAATGGAGAACATAACTTTACAAAATGGCTTCAGGAATGTAAGTATGTAATTCGCCACAAGAACCACATGATGACAAATTGCCATTAATTAAACGTCCACTAATAGATCAGCGGGAAATAACTTACATAACTAGTGATTAAATGAAGTTGTACAAGTATTCCCAACCCCTTGAATCAATCGATTAGTGGAACCATTGTTCACATTAATTACGCTATCAAGCCGCAAAAAATCCTTGTTTTCTGAAGATGGCATCGAGACAATAACATGAATCTATCGTAAAGGAATAGTAGAACATACTGGAAATTGCTTTAATTACTCTGGTGTTCAAAATGTGATAAGTATATGATTATTCTGCCTTTTCTAAAGATATTATAGACAAAGAGGAGAGCCCAAGAACTTACTGCAAAATGTATATTTTAATAAATGACATTTAATAGCGAAAACGTTATGTTTAAAACAAATGCATGGTTCAGTTTTGGGAAACGTAGGGAAATTTACCAGTCGTCCTTTTGCTACAAATGGGGGCATGTCAACAACGTCCTGAAGGCGTTTCCTGAAAAAGCTAATTACGTTGCTATCTGTTAACCGCAACAGCGGATCAGCCTTACTTAATTAAATATCCTGAGAACTCCTTTTTCAGGAAACTGCTTTCGTTCGAAGCATGAAGCCAAAATTAGGTTAATTAGACTAGGTCAATTAGACATTTTTCTTTTTTTCTGGCAACGAAGCGAAGAAATCAATCAGCGCTGTCTGTTAATGGACTGACAGAGTTATTAACAAGATCTGGTTGGACTTCTCCCTTGATCCCGTTATTATAAAAGTGAAAATCGAATTACCCTTTTAAAACATATAATTATGAATTTCTACGCCAAAGCAAAAATTTGTTCGATGTCAAGAAATGCTGCCATATGACAGAATTCGTGCCGGATAGGGCATATGCGCTGTCGAATACAGGTGGCAATAGCGTTCATCTTGTTCTGGAAGGAATCAATCACCAGCGATTTTATTAGCTCAAGTTAATGGTTACAGACAAATCTAGAGACCATGATCACATTTTCATTTTCTTCTGGACAAATCAAATACTGGCACGAATAAATTCTGACTGTTTCTGTTAAAACGACGTGTAGAATTTTTCTCACAGCGACTAATTTGACTACTTGAAAGAATTTGATTCTATTAGCCTAACTTGAACCTCGTCATGCAGTTTCACGGTAGCCAATTTGTCGGATATTAGTACAAGTAAATAATATAACGTAATCTCCGAGCTATTTCCTGGCGATTTCCATATCCGAGGCTAGAGCAAGCCATCAAAGAGTTTTATCAGACGGCAATTTGAGAAAATATAAACTTCCTGAAAACTCTGCGACAAGCCTCTTCCGAAGTGACATTTCCCTCTGTGTCAAAACGAGTCTTCGTGCGAAACTTATAGAATATAAGAGAATATATATTTATATATTCAATCAAAAACAGGATCGCTCCAACCGTCCTCCATGAGCTTAGTTTAAATTGTATTCCACCCACCTCCAACGGCACAGTTTGATGATCGTTTCGTGCGTGAAACTCGAGTAACTGTCCGTACGGTCTCTATCTTTAATTATAGTATTCCGCTCTGCATGTATTTGCATCGAGCACTTCTACGATTGTGTGAAACCTTGTACATTTTTCTTTATATATTCTTATAGAAATGTGTTCCGCCTACATGTTCATTTTCATGCAAATCAAACTTATTTTCTTATGAAAGGTTTTGCGCGGAGACTCATTTTGAAACAGAGGTACAAGGTAACTCGGAAATGGCCTATTTAATCGATGCTCAGAATTCCTACCTGCATGCACATTCCCCTGCAAGTTTTTAAAAAGTGGATAGGAAGAGGAAATATTAAGATTGTTCCTAGGATTTTTATATTTTTGAACTGACTTAACTTGCTAAAGCTTGTCGCTAATACTATACCTATCTTATATTTCCAGGATATAAGTCGTTAGTAGTTAATTTTGTGATAAAAATATTAAGCATTACATTCCATACACTTAATAATTCCTGACCTTCACATTTTTTTTTTTTCAAATTCATTTGGCATAAATCTTTCCCAAGCAAATTTGTGCGCGCGAGAGGTAACGATCTTAATTTTGGTAGAAGTGTTTCACAAAAGATCGTCATAAATGGCAATTTCCAATCTTTACTTTACAAAAGACATTCCTCTGTCGAATTATCACAGTTCCTGCCAAGACTTTCTCCTTCGCGCCACAGAAAGGAAAACAAAGCGATGCATTAATTTAAATTAGAAATATATTTTGTATACAAGAAAAAACGCGGCCACTCTAGATCTTATGATGGCATCGAAATAACGTTCAAATGCGATTAATACGCAAACACCTAGCAAGAATTTCAAGGACCAAAAAATTGTTCCTCCATTATCAGCGAAATCATTTATACGTAAAGGTAATTATCCCCTCTTCCCGTTCTATTGGATTAACACATAACCGAGGCAAAGAGTGACATTTTAGACAGCCTCCCATAATGTTTCCGCCGATAGAACGTCATTCGACATGTACAGTGGGTTCCGCTCATCCTTCATTTAGGTCTTCAGTCAAAAGGTGTTAAGGCTGAGACATCGGGGAAAGAGATTTGTGGCTATTATCCTTAACACTAACGGTTTACGTGTGGTGAGATATGATAACTTGGAGTTATCAATACTACTGGGGCCCGTTTCTCGAAAGCCCCGGAAATTTTTCGGGCCGGCAAAGCCATTTTTAGATCATCTGTATCTAAAAACGGAGAGGTGTATACGCCTGAAACTTCTTGTATGAAGGGAACCTCTGTTCATATTAAGAATATGTGAATAAAACAGCTCTGTAATCGTAAGGTTTGAGATTTTGCTATGGCTTTCCGGGTGCGAAAACTCTTCAGGACCTTCGAGAAACAGGCCCCTGGGCCGGGTAACGTAAGATAAGCCAGAATTTTGATTTCAGTTTTGTAACTTTTAGGTGAGATTTTCTGTTTACATTGTTTGTTTGTCTTTCAGTTTTGAGTTTCAATAATCTCAAACCACTCAGAGCGGTGAAAAACATTTTTATACAAGAAATATTCATACTTCGGTTAACTTTTAATCCTGGCTTAGCGTTAACCGGCTTTCGAAAAACTCGGCCCTGATGTCCATACTGTGGGAAACGTCCGCTTTGATATTAAACAAGGACCTTTGTCGACACTTCGTGTTCACTGCTGTTTTACTAGCAGTAGTTTTTCAACAAGAAATGACTCATTATTCCCATCGTTCATGAACAAGAGGTAGAGCAAACTTTGATTGATGTCATAGTATAAACGTCAAGTTTATTCTCCATTGGAATTCGACAGAATGCAACGCTTTTTGTAACCTGAACCACAAGGTCCTACATGTGCAACGCCCTCGGGGGCGGGGGGGGGGGGGGGGGGGGGGGAGGCGGAGAGGGTGCTCCCACACAAAAAAGACGGGGTGCTCGTCAGAAATTTTGAAAAGAAAAATTTAAGGCGGGGTTAACATGAAGGCCGCATTTCGGCTGGGTCTTATGGTTTTAACGCAAATATCTTGCTCACGTTTCAAGCAGGCAAAAATCTCTCTACTCATCCCATGGCCCACATATCTACTTTTTGGGTTGTTTTGTAAATTTTTTTGGTGATTTTTGGGTATATTTGGGGATTAATAGTTTTTCTCAAAGGATCAGTAAAATTTATGGAAATAGGAAATTTTGAAGATTTGATGTTGTTTTAAAATTAGAATTTGAAGTTAAAAATTGGTAGACGTACACCAAACAGTCCAGCAACCTGGGGTGCCCTTTCGGGGGGCATTCAAGTGTCTGGTGGTGTTCCAAAACGTTTTTTTTCCTGTTAATCCCTCTTTAAACTTCCTAAAACGTCACTTAAATTTAGGTAGACCCCCGCCTTAAGAGGTACCAAGATCCTGTTTTGAGGGTGTGGCTTTAAAAATTTTTCACCCCTTAGAGGTGCCAAATCTCGAACAACACATTATCTCAGTCAAACTTTTTTCGGCTCAATACCCTAAAAGTTATTGCAAAAGCTCCCGCCGTGGACCTTTTGAGGCTAAAGACTCTAAGAGGTACCAAAACCGTTTTTTAACCCCAAAGAGGTGCGACAATTAAACGCGATTTACTGACTAACGTTTCAACAGTTCTAACAACAGTTCGAAGAAACTTGCTAACTGCAGACGGTCACGCGAGATCGATGTTTCAAAGCGGTCGAAGTTTGGCCAAGGTCTCCCAAAACAGCCGAAGTTTTTCGAACACTTCTGCAAAACCCGAACTGTTCAGAAAATTTACGAATATCACCCGAACATTTTAGAATTAATTACCTTCGTGGATCCCTCGAATAATTCCGAAGAATTCCAAAGAGTTTCAAAGATCATCTGAAGATTATTGTAGATCACTCGAAGATTAACAAAGATTCTCGAACATTATCGGAAACAGGCCATTACTGGGGAAGTTTTGCGAATATATTTTCGGAACAGTGTTCACACTGCCTAAGTAAGCCCACTGAATTTTTTAAATGTATCATGTGTGTTATTAATCGCACGATTATTCTCGTGAGATTCCAAATATGTAAGGTAAGAACTTGTGAACTTTTCAAAGACTACAAAGTAAATTCGCCCTACGGGTTCGTGAAACTTTGTTAGCATTTAATAAAATTTACTCGGGTTAATTTATACCAAATTATACCTGAAGCCATGTGGCTACCTATGCAAAAACGTACGTTTGAAAATTGACCGTCTTATTAATTTCAGAATCAGTTTACTCAGCCTCATCATAATTTCACGCAGAAAGACAAAACAGATCTGCTCATCTCTTGATGCATACCTATGAAGTAAGAAGAGAGTCGTACAGGAGTATTCTCGTGGTGCTTGTTTAGCTGATTTTAATTTCCGTGAAAAGTAAATTTAAAAAATTATTCTTCGCGATCCGTGACTTGAAGGTTTTGAGTGACCCTTGGAGAACTTGAATTATTAACCGATATTCGTGATTTCACCACTCTATTCTATGTGATTTTGAGACGCGAGTCCTCCGGAAAATTTATTAAGACTGAAAACTTCGCAGGTGGCCTCTGTACAATTATCGTAATGTCTCGTAAGGCATCGGCAACTACCGAGTAACAAAGAGCTTTCCTTAAATGTCCATCTGTTACCTCGTAAGTTTTAGCGTAAGAGCAGGTTATTAAAAAGAGTACCTTACTTAGTTAATTTCGTGGTTCGGGAAAATGAAATTCGATATGAAATGTGATTCGCTATTTATTCCATTCGTGAACCGTGCGAGAGAGGTACGACCCTGTAAGAACGCTGGTATCTCTGAACCAGCCATGCATGATGAGGAGTAAGTTGAGCTCATAATACGATGGCCAACTGAAATATTTGTTTTGACGTTAGAGAGCAGAACCAGATAAAGACTTGCAAGTTGGAATAACGCACACTTTATCTGGTTCAAATGATAATTCCTGGTGCATCTGTGAAAAATATCGTATGAGGAGAGAATACATCTCTCAAATTTGCAACAAAGAATTAAGCACAAAACAGGGCGTCAGAGATTTAGCCTGAGTAGCTGGAAAAAAACGAAACCCAGAATGTGAGTCTAAAAGAAGTTGAACCTTTCTTGCAAAATCTTCCCCGCATTTTTTACTTTTCCTTGATAACAAGATTACTGGCGGACGGCCAAAATGCTAACGAATGTTTCATCATCATAACTCAGATATTTTGTCTATCTCATCGTCTCCATAGAGCACTGGTAAAAAAAAAAATCAATATTTGAATAACCTCCTCTACCCTTCCCATTTTCCCCTTTTTAGCTCATCCAACTCCAGATCCAGGGTTTCAGGGTCTACATATTGTTGTTTTTCGGCTATTTTGATTTCAGAAGGGAAAGAAAACAAACAGCGGTTACAAACATTACAAACAGACAGCGCATGGTCTAAAAAACGTAACTGTATTAACTTGCATGACGTTTCGTATGTTACAACATAAATCTTTAGAAGTGACGGTTATAACTCAGTGTAACATTTGCAATGTCGTTAAATAGTGTAGTTCAAGTCTCTAGCGGTGCCTCCTCTCGCCAAAGCACTGAATTACACTGAGAAACGAAGATCTAGCATCCCAACTAAGAAAAGTTTGGAATAATTTTATAGAGGGCTGATACCCGGTTTTGAGAATCGCATGTCAAATGCAAAGATGGCAAAAAGATAAATCTTTAGCCCACGGATAAGCTTAAACCTAAGAGCTTGTGAGTTCATGCCATATCAATGCACAGAGATGCGTGAAGTAGTCTTCCTGATCGAGACACTAGTACATTCAATGTCATCAGGAAAGTCCTCAAGACCAGAACTGTTAGAACACCAGTGGGAGAGAGTTGACATGGAAAAACAACTCTTAAACAAGCATCGATCAATCTGCTTAAAAAAAAAAACTAGAGAAGAAAGTACTTGCAAAGTGGCGTGTTGAAGTAATTCCTGTCCCTTTTCGTCTCTGATCGTGCTAGTCTTTTCAATTTAAATAAGCCAATCAACAGAGACACAGAAATCCCTCTTAAGCGGATAACAACCCCAAAACCCGCTCCAAAGATAGTGGCGTTTCTGGCTGGCGATTTCAAGGTCTCTGTTCTTCTCGTGTGTGGCGTTATGTACTGTACCAGTGACGCCAGGAAATCCTAGGTCTTGCGGTTTCTCATGGAATCGAATTCCTGTCGTGATTTCATGATTTTGATAAACCGACAGACAAAAAATATTGCATAATGTTAAAGGCTTGCCTCACATCTTGTTATAACTGAAGTATGTATGGAATTGCAAACAAAAGCTGTCAAATTAATTGAGGATTAGTAACTCATAGAGATAGCTTCACTGGCTCCTAGGTGATTATTGAACATGACGTATCAAAGAATAGAGAATGTTATTACTGCTATTGTGAATTGTTATTATTGTAGTATTAATTAAACCCATTTCCTTTTTTCAGCTTAAAAATACTAAAGCAAACTCCATTTCTGACAAAGGTCGACAGAGAGAATATTTGTAAGTGAAGGGGGTGGGGAAAGTTGAGGACCTGAGAATTTTAACTTGACCCATGCCGGAAGATGGGATTTTTTTCTTATTATTTATTATTTGTTTTATATTTTATTTATTTGTAAAAATTCTGTTGCGAGAATGAAAAACAGATGTCGATGCCACTGGCCATGCGTTACGTATTGCTTCTTTGACCGTGACAAGGAGAAAAATGTGTGCAGTGCCCAAGGAATTATTACTCGTGTGTAAAACAATTATTTACTGATAACTGAGACTTCAAGAGTCATTGTCGTCTCTTTGGCCTACGTGGAAGACTAATCTGAGCCTTAGTTCAGATTTATAATTTCACATTTTATCGCAATTCCCAACTGTGTATTTGCGTGGTTTAAGCTCAGTTTTTCATGGCTTGTCCTTTGCGTGTTTCTTCTCTTGCGTGTTAACTGCCTTTAGGGCTCTAGTTAGAGTGAACGAAGGTCAATAAGTGTTGATTTTAAGGTCTGCAATGGAGATCTCTCTGCATGGTAAATCGTAAACAGTAACCATCACCTCGCTCACGACTAGTCAAATAAATATAGGGCAGTTTTCGTTAGATTACCTTCAAATAAAGTTATATCCTAAACTAATACCAGGATCTACCATACCGTACCGATAATTGCCGAATTCTTTCAGTGCTGTCACAGTGAATGAAAAAGCGATTAGTTGTTTATTAAAGGATAAAAGGTGACAAAATTGATGGATTAACCATCAAGATAAACGATTTAAATTGATAGGCCTTTCACAGTGTTGTTTATGCTTATGCTTTTGGCACTGAAAGAAGATCCAGAAAAAATAAATTTGAAGATACTATCTCTTTTATAGGAACCATTTCACAAAAGATTTGGGCATGTTTACTCATAACAATTTAGCATCCTTTATTTAAATGACAAAAACTGAAGTGTTAAAATGATTAAGAAGAACAACAGCGCCGATGTAATCGATAGAGCTGTTATTTATGATTTGGAAAACCAACACTACTTTTCTCCAAGCTGCCTCTCTGAATACATTTGGCTAATAAATGCCATAAGGGGCATGATATGCAATTGATTCTTTAGCCCCAATTTCTTAAATTAGTCAGGCCGAACTCTAGTCTACATCCCTCTTCTATGTCATGTTTTCAACAAATCTGTTTCCATTGTTGAGATCATTCATATGTTTAAGATCAAAACACACCAGTTGACTAAACTTGAACTTGTGCCCTGTATTTCAGTAGATCGATCGGTGTTTGATGTTAGTGTTAACAAGAAGGGGTTTGATCAGGTTTCGAAAGATCTGCATTACTCAATGGTTCAAGGCTAACCTGTGTAAGTCCCGTCGGCAATCACGAATGGAATCACTCCGTCTCGCCATAACCTCTTGCTGTAAGCTGTGGCTGCCCTTTTCTGCCGACGGAGTCTCAGTTCTTTCAACGAGATTGCAATATCTCCCTGGATAATGCCATCTGGGAGAGAACGAGAGATCGCGTATTAAAATAGGTATTACGCGTGCATATCTCAAGAAATGATTGATGTTCTTGAAACAAGGAAAACTCGATGACTCTACATTCTGTAAAAGCGGATCTTTCTATTAGCTTTCGAAGATTCTAAATCGCTTTTTAGGCCAAGTACATTGTCAAACACTGCGTAGCCAAAATTCACACAGAATAATGCACACATAAATATGTTTAGTTTAGACTACTAATCTGACAACTTAAGTGATAGGAAAGCTCACGAACTCAAACGAATTGTCGTAATTTCCCATCAAAACGAAGATGGATTGATTCACAGACAAACCGTGGCAATCTAGGAACACCGAGCTGCAGAAGAAATATGGATTTAAACTTACCGGCTTTACAGGGATCATAGTCCTCTTCGCCAGCAAGAACCACCACGGTTCCAAATAACAGGAAACTGAGCAGAAGACACAGCATCGAACGGAACATTAAACTACAGGATAGCATTGCTATATACGGCTAACCTTTCCTGCTTCTGGCGCCTGAACGGCACGACCACTGGACGCAAATCTCTGAAATAATATCAGTCGCGCTTCACGACTGGGTTTCTGAGCTCGCCTTGGGTTCCAAAACGCCGCACTCTCTCAGCACCTATAAGCAAATACCTGCGTGGATTGAACTCGGCAAGTGTCGGTTGATGATATACTAAGGCTTAAGCTCGTCTAGTGTTTTTGAGCGTTAAACGTTTGTCTCCAGGATAGCAGGGCCTTCACGTCATTTAATACCTTATTTCATTGCTTTCATTACCGGCCGAAATCTGGCACTTTTGCTTCAACTAGACAGAACGTAAAGCCATAGCTTGCGGTTCAGGTGTGAAAACTTATCAGTTTCACGATTGGTGGTAGCGTTGATGTTGAAATGTCAAATGACGCAAAAAGGTAGCAGCCTTAACGGATATTTAACACCCACTTTTCGTGATTTGTGTCAACCGATAATACACAGCCGTTTAATGCCTTACCGTTGGATTTGTGCCCAGATATATCACCATCATCTGCCCCGGGCCGTAAGGGGTTATGAAGTCGCGCTCCCGCTCTGATGCACCATAAATAGCGCGAGATATTCTACCTCAAAGGAAATGGCGACATTTTAAAAAGTCTTATCAAAATAATACAACAGCAGGATAGCTGTCAGCACCCTGCAATTGGAATAGAAAGCAAATATGTGACATAGTTTTAAGTGCCGGATATAGTTTTAGCACTTCCCTTCTGTTTTGGTGTTTACTTCTTAATCACGCCTATTCCCCATTCCTGAAGAACTAATTCAATAATCGAGAGAGTGAATTCCTTTACAAGAGCTTAGACATCGCCCATCTCATGAATACTCATTTCATATCATTTCGGATTACACCATCTTACCTCTCCGTTGAAGGGCCCTCTCTGTCTCGTGTAAGAAGACGACATGTGGAAAGTAATTCAGCTGGAGGAAAAAATCTCGAAATAAAAAAAAAAATAAAATAAACGAGAGATCATAGTGTCTCGAAAAAAATATCAGCTACGTTACTACGATGGAAGCAAGGTATTTTATTTTCTCATCTGCCTGAGGGCAATGATAAATTAGGCTTAAGCAAAAATTATGCTCAATATGGGGTATATGTACGTGGGCGCAATGTTTGCGTTTAAGCAGGAAATTTTGGATTTGTACCCATTGGCACAAGTTAACATCAGTTGATTAACACGCTGAAGCGTGTCTTTGTTATTGTAGTGCATGTTTTCTTTTTTTTATGCTTATTTTGGGACTTTTGGCTCTATTACAACGCCTGCTTAAGTGCTAAGCTAACATTTTAGTCTGCTACTAAAACTTCCACGAAATTGATCTGAACTGCTGAAACAAATTTTAGAACAAAGAATTAATCAAGAGCAGTGAACGTTTTTCATCCCCGAATTAACTCGTTTGAACACACGTAAAGCAAACAGATCTGAAACCGTATAGTTGCCAGTATTGTTAGAATAAGCTCTCGCGAATTGAACTTTAGCGATAGACTACAAAAAACGCAACAACCTTAAAGACCCAAATACGTGATGTTGACTTAACCTCCCGCAAGACCTCGTTTTGAATCGGCGCGTGCGTACACGTCTTCTTATTTCAGCCAATAACAGGATCATGTAGAAGTGGATGAAGTATTGTTATTTTTGCTCAAAAGAATTAATCCTTCTTAAGGAGATAGATTGATTATGAAAGATTAAAACGAAATAATGTGGTTTAAGGGTTTTTAAAGTAAAGCCTTTCACGTGTTTCTAGAAGAATCTATGCTACTGATCTTTCCGGATTGTCTCTCGTTGTGGTCTTTTTGACTGATATATTAAAACCATCTGAGATAACGAACAAATTTCAACTTCCTCGAAAAGAAAACCGCGCGTGATAGTATTGTTTTAAGCTATCAAAGGATATCAACAAATGGAACATAAGAAATATCTCTTTATGAATACGTGACGGACGCTAAAAATATAGGTTATATTTAGTATAGAAGTTGAATTTGCGCTGGGAGGGGTGGAGGGGGTTGCTTTTCACCTGCTCACAGCGTCATTCCACTTGCACTAACAATTCCTCTTTTATTTGGTATATTACAAAACTCGCACAATTTTGTTAAAACTCTGCTGCAAAAATTCGGAAATAGTAACTATACTAGGGTATCTAAAAGATAATAATGCTGCGGCACATTCTATTGATAGTGACATATTTTACGCAGTGATTCATCTACAACTTCATGCATGATGACACGTGGATGGCGAGGTGTGACAAGGGATCGTGACAAAAAAGCATATAGTGATCTGACCCATGTTTGAACATAAAAAGATACACATCAATCTTCCCTTTACCAGATCTCGAAAATCGAAAGATGTGGAAGTTGTAGGAGCAGAAATCTAACTTATAAATTCTGTATTGATACGCATTAAATGTCTCAAGAATGTTGACAGACTGTGTCGAGGACGCGTCCATCGCGATGTGTGAAAATGCTAAAGCTTTAGCTTAAATTCATGTTTGGATGAAAAGAAATAGATTGCAGCATATATGAAATTAGCGTGTTCTACGGTTTTCGTTTGTTTTAATTATTCTGCGAGCTTTAGGAGCGACGATTTCTCTTCATTTAAGAATTCGGCCAAGTAGGCGAGACTGCTAAGAAATGA
Source organism: Orbicella faveolata (assembly GCF_042242905.1). Lineage (NCBI taxonomy): Eukaryota > Metazoa > Cnidaria > Anthozoa > Scleractinia > Merulinidae > Orbicella > Orbicella faveolata. The sequence goes on along the minus strand of NW_028301564.1, from coordinate 24,136,723 downwards.
CATACTAAGTTTAAAATTAAGATGGCACAATTAATCGTCCAGATTTACAAACTTTCACATACTGCATGCATTAAGAACAAAAGCAAGAGTTGTGAAAGCAGGCACAATCTCCTTCACATCGTTTTACAGGTAAATCAGAGCAAAACACAACCACTAATCTTTCTCACTGGAATCTACGCCAAAAGGCGTCTTCCTGTAGTTCGTGGCGCAACGCACTCTGGTAAAAAGTGGCGCAGTACATTCTGGTTAAATGCGATGCATTCTGGTAAAAAGTGATGAATTCGAGAATTTGGATCCCTTTTACATATTCTTCTTAAATCCTGTTTATGTTGCTGCTCGCTCGCTACGCTCGCTCCGCAGCAAATACTGACATATTAAAACAGTTAAAACGTTCTCTGGTTGAAAATGTAGGATAAAATAAACTTTCGGCTGCCAACCTACGGCCTTTGACGAAATCAGGTTGGCAGCCGAAAGCTTATTTTAATCTAAATTTTAATACAGAGAACGTTTTAATTATTTTAATATGTTTAAACCTGGTTCCTCATTTATTTTTAATTATAATACTGACAATTCAACAAATATTTCTTATCAGACGTGGCATTTGAACATATAAATATTGTATTTTTGACACAGGATGTTGTTTTTTGTTTTTTCACGCTGCCTTCAGCTGAGCTGAACCCAAGCACTACTTCCGTCAAGGAACTGTCATCTTTAACAGTCAGGGTCAGGGTTGATACTCCATGAGATTTGAGGAAAAAGCTTTCCGCTTCGCCAGTGTTTGGCTTCTTAGATATTAACTATATTGCCGAGCAGTGTTTCTATGTGGGCATTGTTTATTGTTTGTCTGTAAGTCTGCAGATGATCCTCTAGCTAATTCCTAGAGGGTTTTTCTCCAGGGTTTTTACTTTTTCCTCCTTCTACAAAGCCAACACTTAATTAATTAATATACACTCACATTCCACAGTTAAATTTCGATCCTCAAAAAGTGGACTAGGGGCGATTCAATGGCTTTCTCAAAGTCCTTGAGCGGTTGTAGGTGGTCTGGGCGCAAAAGAGCTTGCGTTTCATCTACCTCGCGCTTTCCGCGCTCGAGTTTGAGGTGATTTTTCTCTCTTTGTGTTCCGATTTCGCAGCTCGACTTGTAACGGCAAGTCTATGCTGGACATAGCTAATTTTCATTTGTTTATTAAAGGTGACAGGTCAGTAGAGTACGTACGTGCGTATAATAAAATTTGGATTTAATTCCCTTTTCACAGGATTTTAGCTAGGCACTCGTAGGGAGTGAAAGGAATAGACCTTAGGAAAAGGAAATTCAGTGAGATAAAGCAGATATTTATTATTCACGAATTTATTTGACTTCTTAAAACTTCACTTACAGGAAGTCTAAGTGGCGCATAGGGTCACATTTTATTACTAAACATTTCCCTCTGGTTTTATGTTTCTTGGAAAAATGTTTTCCTAAAAATGATTATTGTTATGGAGGAAGCAGCTGGCTATAATCTGTGAACTATAGGGAAAACAAAAAACTTTGAAAACAAACAAAACTATGAGCTGTCAAAAAGCTAAATATTTTCTTGGTAAATAACGCCAAGGACCGCTGCATGTTGTGACAGATCTGAAAAGCCTGAGAGAAAAGTGGCATAGAATTTTGTATCGCTTTCCAGCTTTACCCTTTAATCTTGTCGTCTGGACCACATGCAGTGAACGGTGTACAGCAGATCGGTTTAAGCTGTCAAGTAGGGACTTTCGTTGGGCGTGCCATCTACAACACGTGAGCCGGATACTGGCTCTATATTTAGTGAAAAGATCCAATACATATTGTGTTTCTAGTTAGATATAGACTCACTGGCACTGTCTATAAATAACCGTTTCCTTTGACAGTTTTGAATTGGGCTAGATTGTTAGGTAACAAAAAGAAAACATTTCCCTAAAGTGCAATGAATGCGTGGCGTCACATATCCTTGAAATGTATGATCGCACGATGAGAACAATACAGCCTGGCCTAAAGATCACCTGGATAGTACAAACACCTCGCTTCGTTTCGACTTCCGTCAGTTTCTCGGGTCCGGTCGCTTTCCTTCTGGGCGAGACGAACAACTTCGGCATTGAAGGAAAGGCGGCGCCTCCTTAGCTTCCGCGGACAGCTGCCAATAATCAAGCCTAACGAAAGCACAGTCCGTCATTTTCTAATTCTAAAAGAGTCCTTTTATCCACCCTCAAGTGAGACCATTTATTAATGACCCGTCCCACAATGATATTTCCATGACGTTTCCAGGTTGACAAAGTTGCATCGCCATTCCCTTTTGCGTGGGTACATTCGCTTTTGCACAGATTAAATGTCTAGATTTTCCATAACCTATTACAGAAATCTTTACACAAAGGTGTGACGAATAACCTCAGCTATCCAGGATAAACTTCAAATTATTGAAAAAATGATGTGCGCGCACAAAACTGTAATTTCAAATGACAATTCAATCCGAGCGATTTTTCTAAGGCGCGAAGTTTAATAATACGCCGAGAAGTAAATTTCAGTTAGAATTCCAATTAAACAGTAAGATTATTCGCTCTCGATTTCTATGAAGTGATACTTGATTCGACCTTCGGCCTCTTCAACTATCACCTCATAGAAATCTTGAACTCATAATCTAATTGTTAAATAACCATTTGTTAGTGTGCACATTTGAAAAGGGTCTCAAATAATAAGTATTAGCTCTCATTTAGTCGACTGAGTATTTTAAATGTGATAGTTGAGAAATGACCAATATGAATATGATAAATATAATATATACTCTAAAAATACATAATTATAAAAAATAATACATGAAAGGAAAGAAGGTAAGGTTAGGTAAGATAAGGTAAAGCATTTATTTGTACACGACAGAAATATAACTGCAACGCTGATGTGGTCGTGTCTAAAAATTAAAGCTTTCTAAAAAAAAAAACTGAGGATATAGTCTTGAATTACTTGTTACAAACTTAAAGCACAAACAGGGAAAAGGAAGATATATGTTACAAACGTGGCTCTTTGCATCGTTAAATGTTTTCTGGAGGATTTTCTCGGAGCCGCGTTCCGGAAAAGATCTGATCTAACACACTACAGTGTTACCAGAAGATGCAAGTAAGCTTTATTGTTTTGATATTTCAGGCGACAAAGTCCCTGAGAACGGCGCATGCGAGCATGCGCTCAAACGTTAAACACGATCGCAGCCGATCAAGTAAACCTTTCATTAAATATTCGTCTTCATTGTATTTTGATAATCTGTGGATCTGTAACTATATTTTTGTGAAGGTGAGTGAACTTCGAGTTATTTCATAAGTAACTCAAAGGGTTGTGGTTCGTGGTTTGAATTTATCACTGTTAGTGCACCGTTTAGGTTGCTATTATATGAATTTGTTGCCTGGTTATGGTAGCTCCTCCCTTCGTTCCCTGGTTAACAAATTGAACTGTCTTTTTGACACAACAGGGAGGCATTAATTGTGTTCATCTTTAACTCGCTAATACATCCACGTACCGCTTCAGTAGTCTAAATTTGGTATTTGTTTTGCAAATTGGAATCTGTTGGAAAATTTAACGTAATTTTGTTGACCAGGAGAGTACTTGAATTGCAATTAATTCCATCTCAAAATATAAATCTAATAATTGCGGTTAACAGTCCCGTCTTCTTATTTTCACATGTTTGTTGTTTAGACCGACACGGCCAAATGCACAATATATTTGGGTTGGTAAAATTAACACTGAAACGTATTTGCCAAGTTAGCATGTGCCTTTATTTAAACCGTGTTCATTATACTTAGAACAGGTACCTCCAGCCTGCTAGCTGGTACCACAATTCGAACAATCGCAGTCGATAAGTCACATACAGATTCTATACTGTAAAACGACTCTTTAAGACCATTGGAAATAGCATTTCCACACAATTTTATTTCCAAACTTGGTGTTGATTTCTTATAATTTAACTCTTTTTTAGAAATTGTCTTAAATACCTTGTGGTTCTAAATTAAATGTCATTCGGCTGACAATTTTATATTCTTGTCACTTGCCGACTTGAAAATGTATTGATACTCCAAGTAGAATTTATAAACTGATCGTGTTAATTGAGTTCCAGACTGATCTATCTTGGTTTTAATATGAAACAAGTTTGACATGATTCTGATTTCGTTTCAGGGTTATTGCAATACCATCTTTTTTTTCTTTTTATTAATCACAGCTTCCTACGAGGCTGGAACAAACATTGACTGAATATAATTTCCTTGATTTGTAGCCATGTTGTTCCCCTTCCTTGTCCTGTGTGGATTGTTTGTTGCACAAGCTTCCCCTTTTGTCGACCCTCTGCCTTCAGCTCTAAGTGAGTGAAAAAATTATATCTAGTTAAGGTCTTCATAATTCAGTCAAGTTTCAATTATATTTAACTCAAATCCAATTTGTACAAGGATAATATGGCTATAAAAGTACAGCTTTGTGCAGGGCTTGTGAAATATTGGGTTTCAATCAGTTTGTAGCTTTTTCGATTGATTCATTTTTATTGTAATTTGTTGTCTGCTACTTTGTTTTTACTTTGACGAGGTCTTTCCTTTGAGGAGGGGGCAGGCATGCCAGAAAGGATTGTAGGCGGGATGTGGTGTTGTTGTTGTTGTTTTTGTTGTCGACAGAGTAATGAGCTTGTATACGATCGTATTCGGATGGGCTAAACACTGATCGCGTCAGGGCTCGAGAGAGTCCTTCCTTAAATTCTCCATCTTGAACAGTTTTTTCTGACACCTGATTCTTTCCACATTTATAGCTCCTTTTATTTTATCATCTATTTGATATTTAAACAGTTGAGCCATTTTCCACGTCAATTCGCTGTCCTCCAACCAAACAGTTCAAGTGGACGCGATCGGACACTAGCGGGCTCGACATCGTGTTTTATTACACGTGTGGGCAAGGTAAAAGTTCACTGTAATAGACATAGAATAAAGCATGGCCAAAAACTAATTGAATAATCAACGCTGTATGGGCGGATTCGGGTAAGTTGTTCATCCTTAATAGGTTTAGATAAAGTGACGAGGATTCATTGCTTTCACTGACGATCCCGTTGTTACTATTCCAACTTAGTAAAATTGTATTAATATACTGATTGGCTGAACTATCGTTTACTATCAGCCATTAGCCTGCAGTAGCTGTAGATCGTCTGCAAAATAACCGCGTGTTCTTTATTTCCCGAACATTTCGAGGAAGATTAAAGAAACAAATGGACACTTATCATCCTTAGAAGACTAAAAAAAAGATATTCATGGTTTCTTAACTTTAATAACTCGAAATTGTCGAAAACTCCAATAGGTGTGCCTAGATAACTGCAAACTTCAAATTTTCTGAACTACTACGTAGAGAAATAATTGGAAACAGCATTATTTGAAGTAGATTTCAGTTAGAACTCTACTAAAACAATTAGATTATTCGTGATAGTGATAGTTGATGAAGCTTTCAGCCTCATCAACTTTCAACTCTTATAGCTCACCACTAATTTTTCTCTGATATTTATTGGTTTTAATTGTTCACGTGACGCAATAGTGTTCATCGGTGGAGAGAAACTATTAGCCCATAATGCCCGTCGAGATCTGAGGAAAATTCCCGGATGGATAGTCTCATCTTTGAAAACGTTTCTGTAAACAAGTGGGCTTAGAGAAAAAACAAAAAATGAAAGACGCAATTATTTGTTTTGAACCAGCTGGAGGGGGGACAACGGTACCGAATCGATATCTCCACAACACTTTTGCTATGATAATGAACTTAATAGTAACAGTGTCGTTATACCTCCCCTCTCATTTATCAACTGTAAGAATGACCAAAATGAAAATTGTACGTTGATACCAGAAAATCACCACAGATGATTGACACAGTTAAACCTGATATGATGATGTTAAGACTACACTTAAACGGAGAAGAAATCTCATTAAATTTGAAATTAAAATCCATCTGAATTTATGCAACTTACAAAAACAAAAGAGCAAGCAAACAAACAAGTCAAACTTATACATAAAGTTTTCTCATGGAAACGTCCACCATCAGACAAATGACTGTGTACATTAAAGATATTAATATAAATCTTATTATAAATTATCAGATGAAGAAATGTCTCAAACTCTTCACTGCACCAACGGCTACAAGGCTCAATACAGAAAGGACCTCATTCCAGACGCCATGAGAAAAGCCGCCATTCCAATGGCCATGAAGAAGGGTTTTATCACCGGACTAGATCAGGAGCCTTCATTCGGACTTTTTTCAACAGGGCCCGACTACAGCACGAAAAATGGAGCCGTGGTGGTCTTCGCATGTCTTAATCCAAAGTAAGGATTTCATAGTATCCTATCTTACAGAAAAATAGGACGAAACAGTTGCAAACTAAACATAGGCATGTATCGCGTGCAAAATAGTTTTGCGCTAAGAGGCCACAAAATTAATTAAAGTTGAAATCATTCACCACCGAAGACTAAACAATAATGGCTTAAGTTTGTAGAGTAGTGGGTGAGAAAATTAAATGACAGGAACATCTAATGAACTCAGGAAAACCAAAGAAAGTGACAGCTAAGTTCGCCTTGGATTGCTGTAACTTGCGGTTTTACGGTTCAAATAAACTAACTTAACATTTCGTGCACAATTTTAGCTTTTAATTGAGGGAGGTACGATTGCTGAAAAGCTAATGCTTTGAATCCTGAATCGAGGGGTTCGGGATCGAGCTTTCGTTTGGGTCTTGTCCTTTTCTTTTAATCCAGAAGTGCTAGTACTAGTACTGGTAGCACTATTTGTCAAAATTTGGTTTTGATCATTTATTAAAGAACGGTATTCTGCAATCACCATCAATTACATATGTCACGATCGAAGAGAATCCAAATTCCCTTGTGTACACGACCGGCTCACATACACATGCTACCTTCCCACCTGCTACGACAGGAGCCAGAACACATTCCAACCGGAATCGGATCAGCGCAGTTTTTTACTCCTTCCTAAAGGCGCTGTCCTTAAGGAAGAGGAACTGATAACGCCAACTGAAGCCTTCCCACAGTCTCCATCGAATTAAAGCGATACAAAAAAAAAAAAAAAAAAAACCACTTTCATTTCAATGAACGCTTTAAATTGTTTGCTGCGTTACTTCGTTTATCATAATGTGTTAAGTTCTGGCCGATATTTTTTGCGATCTCAAATGACTCTTCTTCCTATAGCGACCGTCCACAGTACGCTAAGTAAATCTTATCTTAATTGGCTACAATCGTTAATTAGCTCAATACGTATGCCTCAAACATCTACGTCTGCCGACCCAGCTTTCGAACCTCGAGAAAGACGCTAACAGTATTATCCAAGACATTATTCCAGTAATAAAAACTAACATATTTGACTTTCTTCCTAGCAAATAAAGGGGATGTCTACCTGACATGCATGACTACTATTAACTAGCGCATGGGACCTGCGCACGCATGATTGCTATTGACCAGTGCGCGTGACCAGAAATCAAGTTAGACCGTTAGTTACCGACATAGGCTCCGACGTAGAAGTCTTGTTTTTGTTTTATTTTTGATTAGTATTATTCTACGTGTAAAACTCTTTCGACATCGTTACAATAACCATTATATTTGTAGTTTGTACCTTCAGGTACTGGTTGTATATGTGAGCATATTTAATGCTCGGGGTTTGAGAATAAAAGGAATCAATTAGACTGTTTCGTCTTAACAATTAATTTTTAGCGTACAGTCAAGTTGAAATCGTTGCCACAAAATAGCACGTTGACCGACATACTTTATCCCTTGTCATATTCATTAACAAAGAGTATAGGCCATTTGCTGCGAGTTTGGCCACGTTTTGAAAAGGGTAAAGACAGCTACCGGCGTCTCCTTCGCCTCGAACCTTTCCCCTCCATCCTCCCTCCCTTCAGCCAATCCATTATAACGGTGCTTTTGTCACCTCACAGCCAAAAAGGTACCGGAGTAAGTCCTACTAGCTGGCTGCTGATTGATTTGTTTTGGCAGCTTACTATCGAGTCGTGTAATTAAAGTCTCAGAAAAATTCCCGGTATCAGTTAACCAGTTAAAACGCACAGTCGCTTAAAGCGCGATGGACAGTTTTTGTTTTTTGATTTACCGTCTTTCATATTTTACATATTCCACCATCTTACATTTGAGGAGTTAATTTAACTATCTGGAAAGCTTTGTTGGATCAGTGATCACAATTCACACTTTGCCATTTGGCTCTGAAGTGGCCCATTGTAAAGCGATATCTCAAATCTAGATCGGATAGCTTATGTGTTAATAAAGCTAAATGGAGATAGAATTTAAAATTGAGTAATAAAATTGGCCCAATTTTAGCGACGCTAATCGCTAGCTGTCAAAAACAGGACATAACATAGTTTAAAAAGTTGATACTGGAACCGCTTAGCATAAAATTTACCCACGTAGAAGAGTGAACAGAAAAAAAAATTAATTTCCTTTCCTCAATTAAAACACTGAGGAATATTCATCTTCTTTCGCTTTTTATTTACACTCAACAAAACTGGTACCAGTTGCGACCTGGTGCAGCTAACAAATAGTGTCCTGGAGAAGTCTAATGAGCTTTGTTTCCTTGAATACTACTTAAAAAAAGTTTAACTTCCTCTGATGTATTTAACGCCATTATTAGCGCGAAAATATACTATCACAGAGAAAAAAAAAAAACATTTAAATGCAGGTTAACTAACGATTGTTTTGACAATCTTACTCAGTTCAACAAAGCATTCTTCGAAGCATAGCAATTCATCTTTCACTGCTCGGGGCTTAGCAATCAGTTGATCGTACGAAGCTCAGCTATGAGTAGGCAAAGAAGAAACAAAACACGAAAGTCAAAGAAGTAACAAGAAAAACTTCATCTGTTTTAGAAACTGTTGGCCTTAGTTTGTATCTCTTAGATTCACTGTTACTCTTCATTGGTTACCAGTGCACCGTGTGTAGCCAGTCCTCTTCGTGCATTACAAAACATGATTACGTTATTCCCTGTTCAACCGGTACATAATTTATCGCCTGCCGAGTTGAGACGGCGAATTGGGAAGGTCATTTTGGGATATCGGGGAAAATAATTGAGATATCACAAAGCCCCAGAAAACGGATCACAAAAATGGGGCGCGATATTTCAAAGAGGAAGCGGAATGGCGAAGGATCCCAAATGAACGACCAAGCGTCCTCGTGGGGCTGTGGGGCGCGCTTTATGGGTATTCTTGGTGTTTTGACAGTCATTTTAGTGGTGGCGGTGGTTCATGTGGCGACCAGCGACGAGCGCAAAACATATTTTGATGAACTCGTTAGTACAGGCGGCGCTATTCGCTCGGCGCGTGATGTTAAGTCGCATTCTGAAGAGGATTCCGTGGACGTTTGTCAAACTAATGATTGCAAAAGGGTGGCAAAATACATAAACGCTTCCATGGATTACTCCAAAGATCCCTGTGTGGACTTTTTCGATTATGTATGCGGGGGTTGGATCAAGGCTAATCCTATTCCTAAGAGTTCATCCACGTATTCCACTTTTGCCAAGCTTAATGGGCGCGTGGAGCGCAACCTGAGGCACATCTTGGAAAAAGGCATCACAGCTAGTAGCAAAAAGTTGTTTCACTTGCCAAAGGACTTCTTCGAGTCGTGCATGGATTTAAACACTATTGATCACTTGGGCGACAAACCACTTCGTGATTTGATCAATGACATCGGCTCCTGGAGCATTAATAGTAAGTCAGGCTGGAATGAAGACGATTGGGATTTAGAGCAAACTTTGTTGAACATCCACAAGAGCTACACCTCTGCTGGCGGACCCTTGTTTTCTGTCCACATTAGCGACGATCCTATAAACAACACCAGGCACATAATTGAGGTGAGTGCCGTTCAATAAGAATCCTGGTGTGATATAACAAGTAAGTAAGGACTGCTTCTTACATGAGTGCTTCTGTTGGAAAGACCTTTTTTTCCTGATCATGTCATCGCCACTTGATGAGGGAAATCGCTTTGTTACTATTTTCATTTATTGGGGAAACTAAAGAAATCGTTTTATAATTGGCAGGACAATTTCACACGCGCAATATTTGTTTTCATATTTGAATAAGAGGAATCAAAAAAACACCCAGATCAATTGACAACAAGCATGTGGGCGGAGAGATGGCTAAACTACGGTTGGATCGCTCACGAAACTTAAACATATCATCCTTCTGGTTAGAAAAAAAGTTACCGCATTCTCTTAAAAGTCATTACTTATAGTTCTAATTCTATTGTGACAAGCACAAGAGGCTGTTCTTAATATAACCTGCTAATTTTAACCAGTTTATATGGCATTTAGCTTGGCGTACTACCTGTTGTACGTGAAATATATAACCCTCTCGAGGTGTCAGATTATTCCGTTTTCCCTTAAATGTCCAAGAAAAGGAGATGGAGAACAGAAAAATGAAAAATCATTCCACTGTTCCAGTCGGAAAAGGAATGTGAATTCAAAATGTCTTTTAATCCCGTAATAGCTTTTCAAGTATCTACGAAGTGGCCATCGACGTTTCCCTGTACTAATATATTGATTGAAAAATTTCAGGAAACCAATATTCTTCCGTCATAAATTGTTTGGTAAAACCCTTAGGCGAAGAACTAAAAAAAATAACTCAACGGTAACAAGACTGGCTTCAAGTTCAATTTTTGTTGAACCAATATATACTATATATTTAATTTACCTTATTTCATTGAAGCGATAACGACACAAGGCTGTGGATGACGCGTTTAACTCATAGCTGAGAATTGGTTTAAATTTTATCTGTCAATTGAGAAACAACTTTTTTTGTTATAATTACTGATAGATGATATCTGAGATGTTAAAAAGTTTACAAATAACTGACAAATGGGCTTAGATTGACTGAGAGCTAAGAAATCGTTAAACATGTAATTGAAAACTGAGATCCCAGCAACCCATCCAGGCCCTCAGCAACAAGCTCAATTATCGCGGGGTTGACGAAACTAACCCAGACTTGGCAAAAAAACATGAAATCAATTTGCAACTTTCAATTCATTGTGTCTAAGGAGACCTCTACCTAAACATACCGTTTAAACATAATTCAGTTACCACATACCAAGTTTGAACCACCTATTTATCGTATACCCAAACCCTGACTGACCCTATCTTAGGATGGATGAACCCCAAATAACACTGACGATAGTAACCGGTGGAAAATGTCCTGTACTTTACAGTTCGTCGACCTTCGGACTCCAAAAAAAAATATATATAGACTTCTACACATACACACTTGTTTATTGTCCACTTGAAACACACTTAGATAGATCGTTTTCTTGTAGTTGTTCTATTACTGAGCCATAACAACTTTGTTCCATTACTACCAGATAGATCAATCCGGTCCTAGCCTTTCGAGAGAGGTATACTTCGACAGCCCAAAGGTAACAGTTTCACTGGTTCTAAGTTTTTTGTTTGTTTCGTGTGTTTTGAAAGTTGGTCAAATCAATTTTGAAATGGCAAAGTTACTGAAATAATTTTATAAACTTTGCATCATTTTGGCAGTCCTTGGCATATGCCTTTTCTGAATGATCAAAAGTGTCATGCTTTTGTAATTTTTGCATTTAAGATTATGACAGCGTACAAACAGTTCATCACAGCCGTCGGAAAATTGCTTGGTGGTGATGACGAAATGAAGAAGCGAGCTGAAGAGATTGTGGCGTTTGAAAAGAAATTAGCTAAGGTAACAACAATTATGATTCGCTGGTTCTTCAAGCTTTGCAAGTAACTATGTTATGACAGCCTGTGATTTGGTGTTTGGAATTTTTTAGATGTTGTAGGGATACTTTAGCCTAGAGTACCAAAATGTTTACTGCAAAGATAAGTATTACATACGTTTGTAACAGTAAATGTCTGGACCAAATATGCCCAAAGCCGTGCTAACTAAAAAAGCATTAAAAAGTGAATTAAAAGATAGATTCCATCAACTCTAGAGTAAAATACTGATCATCATCCTGGGTAAACATTTTCTATTTGAATTTAATTGATGTGTTTCAGATTAGTGTTCCTGATGCGGACAAGACTGATTCGTGGTTCAACCGAATGACCATTGGTAAACTGATGAAGGACGCGCCTGGGGTGAGAAAGATTTTGTTTTATTTTTAATCAATTTCTTGAAAATAGTTGGACAATCAGTGCTGATATTACAGTGCAAATAACCTCACAGACGTAACACATTCAACATCAACTGGTATGTCCTTACATAGAAGGCATGCCTGATATGAGATGGTACAAGCTGTAACCTGGTTTCAAGGTAGTTTAATGTAACGACAACTTTACAAGAACAACAACAATAACAACAACAGCAAAAACTGAAATTTACCCCCGAGCTGCAATTGTTTAGACTGATGTAATCTCGAGTGTATTAGTCAGAATTCAAGTAAGTGAATGTTGATTCTCCTCTCTGTCACAGTACCCTTGGATGCATCATTTATCCACTATATTTGCTAACAACACATTGAAAGATGACGAAGAGATCATTGTTCCTGCGCTGCCATATCTACAAAATATGACAAGGATTATCAAGGAGACTCCCAAGAGGTATGAAAATCGTCTCTGTTTCTGCCTGGATAAGTCGACCAAACTATGCGGGAACTGGGAATTGTTACATGAAAATTACAAATAATTAAAGTTAGCACACGGGTCTTTGTTGGTAGAGTAAGCCAATCGTTAGATTCAGAAGTAGACCTATAAAATTGGAAAAATGTTGAATTGGCTATGTTGTCAGAACAAAAAGACTGACAACGTACGTCTCCGACTTTCCATTCTGTTTCAAGACCGACGTTGACACAAATTGCGGAAAAAAAAACTATGAGTTGTTTTTCATTTATTTTTTCCAGAATCCTTGCTAACTACATCGTGTGGAATGTTATACAAGACGAGGTGTCATTCCTTTCGAAGCCTTATCGCAAGGCCAGGACGCAGTATCGAGAGCGTGTCCTGGGCTCCAAGGGGCAGAAGAAGCGTTGGAAAACATGCGTAACGTTTACAAACGAGCTTCTGGGGGACATATTAGGATCAGCTTACGTGGAACATCACTTCACCAACAAGAGCAAAAAAATGGTGAAGGAGCTTTGAGAAATACGTACTGAATATAGGCTGAGACGAAAACGAGTCACCTAAAAATTGTCATAAATAGATATATCAAGTCAAACCTGTGTTAAGGACCATCTATCCTTAGTGCGGCCCTCCCTAACCTGCACCAAACAATACAGTAACAGTTCTACTGCTTTCCTTTGTCCATCACCTGTTACTTCGTCTTGCATGAGGACTCTGAATAATAAAAAGAAACAAATCTAAAAAGCGAATGCATTTTTCCTTGCCACTAATCCTTATAACCCCCAATGATATCGAAAGGCAGTGAAAACGCACTTGTTTATTGCTCAAAGCTCTGATGTTATTGAAAAGGGCAATAATTCTCAAGGTTCAGGGTGGAAACGTCATCGAGAGGGCAACGAAATTTGAGCTACTAGTGGATGCATAAAATAGTTTCTTTAATAATTGATACGAAACCTTGTCTTGAGATGCCTGTGATTACCTCTCCTAGGCGGAGGATATGATAGTGGAGGTGCGAAACGCTTTCAAAGATAATGTCAACGGCATTCCATGGATGGACAAGACTACTAAAATGGCAGTAATGGAAAAGGTGCGATCATTGTTGTTACATGCTAGATGTTGTTCAAAGTTGTGGATGCAGCCATCTCTTTACATGATCAATAGCTAGTTTGCACATAGTTGCATTGCACAAAATGCTGGGTAGTAACGGTGTCAATAATTTTTGTACACTTTCATGGGAAAAGAGAGAAACCTCCAAATCTGCGGCACACATTATAATATATAGAAGTTGTATACAGTACTTTTTACTGCGTAGCGTCTGGTCACAGTTAAGGAAAGTCCAAAAGTGGGTTGCCTTACTTCTCGCCCCTCACTCCAACCCTCTTTCTTCATGCATTATAATTTGGACCTCGCAATGCACGACATTATTTGTGGTTAGCACCTGAATGCAAACATTTACGACAAGATTCACTATTCTAAATAAAACAGTATTAGCGTAATAAAATTACTATTTCTTCCAGGCGGATGCTATGCACGATGAGGTTGGTTTCCCACATTATTTAGTTGACAAGAAGAAATTCAAGAAGAGGTTCAAAAAGTATGATCACGTAAGTGCTAAGGGTTAAATCAAACTCTTCCTTCGCTTGGTTTTAAAACGTTTGATGCTTAAATTAACAAAGCACAATTACTTTCAGCTGTAACTTCACTGATTTCTGATTTTCAGGTAGAGATAAAGAGCAACACTCTTTTCAAGAATAGAATTGCAATTTTAAAAATGGCGCACCAGAGGATGCTTAGTAAGCTAAGAAAGCCTGTCGATAAAGAAGAGTAAGTTGTTGCCGTTGTTGGCCACCAATTTTTGGAACAAACTGTGATTTTGTCTTCAGGATGACAAGAGCATATTCTGTGTGTGGACCGATCTAATAATAATAATAATAATAATAATAATAATAATAATAATAATAATAATAATACTAATACTAATACTAATACTAATAATACTAATAATAACAATAATGATAATAATAATGATGATTATGATAATGATGATGATGGTGATGATGATGATGATGATAAAAAATATTTCTAGATCTATGGCGCAAATTGTAGCATTTAAATATGATCAAATGCGCCTTTACCGCAGCACGAATGGGCAAGAAAGTCTTGAAGAGTGGAAACCATCAAAGAGACCATAGCATCTGAGAAAAATGACATAAATTGGAACTCAATTTCTTTTGGTTAGCACATATGAAATATCTATTATTTGCATCAAGTTGAAGGGAAGCCGTCGGCCCATTTATATTCAGCATATTTCTTACGCTGTGTTACTGCTTGACAACACTATTGCTATACAAGAAGTCATAACTCATTGTCCTTTCTGTTTCTTTCTGTCCCCATTAGGTGGCCCATGGACCCGCAAACGATCAACGCAATGTACAGTTTTAACGAAAACGAAATAAGTGAGTCCCACCACAAAGTGTGTAAACTGTCAAAGATCACCTTGAGCATGTAGTAATAAGTTATTGTATTGTTTCTTCCTTCTTTTTTTCATCTTAGTTATTCCAGCTGGAATTCTTCAACCACCATTTTTCTACGCCAAAGGAAGTCCCAGGTAAGATAAGCACGCAAAAGCCGAATATAAAAAGAAAACGCTTCAAAATAGTCTGTAAAAATCGCCGGTTATATACGATTCATACGACTGAGCCAGGAGCTGAAGTGTCAACAGAAAAAAAACAACCTAACACAGAAAGAAACGCGTCCAATGTTTATCTGCCGATAATTGCAATTCAATAACAGTATAAGCTGCCAGATAGACGGTAGATTCCAGAGAGTGTGAAGGTACCAAAAAAATATTATTAACATGGTTATTCAGTTACATTTTTGAGCTCGTTTGGATTCACTGAGTCTCCGTTTCCCTTCAGATCGTTGAGCTTTGGAGCTATCGGTTCAATCCTTGGACATGAGCTCACACATGGGTTTGACAATACAGGTGAGTGTAACTTATTTTGTTGCTGCGGTCCGAAGAACACGGTATCGTGGGCACTTGAAATCCAGTCTTTTATCGAAACTGGTGGTTACGTTTTTAAGGGAGCTGCGTTGCTAAGTAACACGACGCATCTTGTTAACTCCATTATGTCCACAACTGTGTATGTTGGATACTCGCTTGCTAGTCTTTCATCAAATCCTCATTTCTTTTCTTGTCACGTTCTTTTTTTTCATCCTTGCCTTTCGCAACCTCCTCGCTTGTGCTCCGGCCTAGTACTTCGACAAGTCGACTCTACTATACATACCAACAAGTCGTCGTGCTGCAGTTTGATTACATACTAAAGGCCGGGCCAAACGCACGCCACCGATTTCAACGTAGCCCATTGCAACATTGTTGGGCACAAGATGTTGCATATGTTTGCCCCCCCCCCTCCCCCCCACCCTGCTACAAGATCATGCGAGACGTTGGATGGTGCAACACCGTGGCCAAATCTGAACAACATGCCGTGTGCAACAATGTTGGACTGCTTCCATTGAAAATGGTTGCGTGCGTTTCACCAGGCCTAAAAATGTAAATTTATTTGATTTCCTAATTCTTGATCTCTTTTTTAAACTTTCTTTCTTATAAATAGACAGCTTATCATCGAATTTATTCATTCTAGGGAGAAAGTTCAACAAAAACGGTGAACTAACCGCGCAGTGGTGGTCTCAAGATTCGTTGGATGGATTTAACGCCAAGGCAAAATGTGTGGAGAATCAGTACTGGATGTACAAAGTCCGCGATAAATATCCAGTAGGTGAAAGCATCCTACTGGCTGTTGGTGTCTTTTTTGTATTTTTTTCAGAATAGCACTTCGACCTTGATGAAGATTAGAAGACGTTATGTCTTCATCTTATTCTTCTAGCACTTCGACCGCAGTTGTTTTTCATTTTTCTTTTCGTTTTTCCTATACTAAATGACGACGTGGATGGAACCGAAACGGTCACTTTTCAGCAAACATTCACGCTTATTGACAGTAAGGGTGTGACCGTTTGGCATGCAGTTGCAAATAAAAATTATACTCCTTGTGGTCAATTTATTTTGTCAAACTCATGCAAATTCTATAGATGCGCCCTTAGAAAAATCTATAAAAGTGCCCTTTCCGTACAAGATGTGTCTTCTTAGCTAGCTTTTGTTACCCAACCCAATCTCTTCAAATGAATGTATAGACAGGTAATTCGCACTTAATTAGAAAAGGCGACTTATCTTGCTAAAGTTTCTTAACCTGGATGATCAATGTTTGCCGCAGATTAATGGAAAGCTGACCCTGGGTGAAAATATTGCGGACAATGGAGGTTTCAAAGCATCATTTAGGGTAGGTTAATATGACGTACTCTTCATGAACGTAGATTCGTTATTCCTTGTTTCCATCAGAGGTGATTTGACATTGCAAAAGTTGAGGGAGACAGTTTCGGTTGTATTGCACTGCGACTAACACTTAACACTACCAAACACTACCAAAAGAAACACATATTGAACTGTTGTAAGTGTTAATTAACAGCATATGAGGAATGACCTAGTCCGTTAAAAGAGACCAGGCACGGTATTTGGTATTTTGGTTAGTACAAAAGTAACTTTACATGGAAGATAACCTGAAAATAGCAGTTTACTAAGATAGAAAAACACCAAAGAGGTAATGATAAACCATAAAAGAACAAGTTTGGTTAAGGATGCATGGAGAAGATTATAACACGGATTACAAACGACGAACTT
Source organism: Orbicella faveolata (assembly GCF_042242905.1). Taxonomy (NCBI): domain Eukaryota; kingdom Metazoa; phylum Cnidaria; class Anthozoa; order Scleractinia; family Merulinidae; genus Orbicella; species Orbicella faveolata. The sequence goes on along the minus strand of NW_028301564.1, from coordinate 24,119,399 downwards.
GAAAAAATTTAGACTAAATTTTTCAAGATGCGTAAACTGTGACGTACCTCCTTTAAACACAGGAACGTGATGGTGACATTGCTGGTGGATTATTTATACAAACTCAACACATTCGTGTTCTATATTCAGGCTTACAAGAACTGGTTAGAAAAGAACGGTCAGGAATCCTGGCGACTACCGGGCATCAACTTCACAAGTGAACAATTGTTCTACATAGGATTTGGTCAGGTGATGATGCATCGTTCCTTTTAATATAAAATGAGCGGAGAGCCTGCTAACACCCCAAGACGTTTTACACAAGCCTATAAGTCTTGCTTCACTCACGACATTTATTGGACACTGATTTTAAAGATAATAGAATAAAGTATTAAAATTACTGTATTTTCTACTTCAGGCATATTGCAGTAACAGTCGTCCCACGGAACAATATTTGGCGACATTAAGCGATAGGCATTCTGAGGAGAAATTTAGGTAGGGAAGAATCTCTTGGTCAATTTTGATTCTAGAGCAGTCTTTGCTCTTATTTGGGTAAGAATGTTTGTCTTTGTCACTTTTAATTCTCAGCGTATTAATGTTTTTTATTTTTTTTATTTTGGTATTCCCAACCCGTCCCCAATCATAAAATAATTAGATAGAGACCTTTTGTCGTTGGTTCCGATCCTTCAAGCTGAAGTCAGGATCAGAGAACCTTTCTTTTGGCATGCAGTTGACGGTATAAACACTCATTTCACGGTTAAATTGTCCTTAACACTAGAAACGTTTGAAATTTGGAGAAAGATCGTAAACGATTTTCCTGTGCTTTGCCAGTTAAGATGGCTTTGGGGCATCCCAACGAGCCTACCTTTTTTTTTTCTTTTTTGCCTTGACACTACCACATTCTTTAATGTCATTTTATTCCTTGTTGTTAATAGGGTTATTGGAACGTTGTCCAACTCATATGACTTCGCCAAGGCGTTTAAATGTAAACCAAACAAGCCTATGAATCCCACAAGCAAGTGCGCCGTGTGGTGTAAAGATGAAATACAGCTTTAGGACGAGACAGCTGAGGTTCACCTCCAATTTCCTTGATGCTATAGCTAGCTGGCCACAGATGCAAGGAGACAACCATTCAATGAACCACTTTCTATTACATGTAATTTAGCTGACGTCAGCATTTTTCTATGGTTGCTTGCTGTAATCACGCGATATTACCAAGCCACCAGAAATCTGAACATGAGCAGATCAAAGATAGTTCAGCAGAACATTTAGAGATATCAAATAGAAATATTTTGATTTGATTACAGCTATTCAATTTTCTAGCTGTTCGTCGTTACAGGCGAGAGCCTTCCCCTGCGGACTGTATCAGATCTCCATTTAAGGGGTCACTAGACCAGGAAGGTACTGATTTATTGTGACTTGTTATACACTGTTCCAGGCGTTTACTTTTAAAGGGAAGCAGCGAAAAAATGGCGAGGGAAAATATGGGAGCAATTCAGCTTACCCCAAGCTCGTTTTCCTATTTTTCTCTCGCCGTTTTTGGTGCTGCTCCCACCTGACGGACGGCTGACACAGGCTAGACTAGTTACGACCTGCAAAGTTGTCCGTGAATGGCCACTGTGTTTTTTGTAATATAAGAACTGTCATCCCTGTAGCCATACTTAATTTTTCATTTACTTAAACATATGCAGTATTTGAACGCAATCAGAGTTTAGCGTTACGAATACTAATTAAAACCGAATTATCAGTTCAAACCAGTGATAGTTCAGTTCCGCTGTCCTGTGTGGGTAGCGTTTCGTTTCAATATTAGGTCACAACTAGACCCAGAATCAGTGACGATTTAGATTAGGACTGTAGTTGCACAAGACACGTGATGCTATATGTTAGGTGAAGCTATAATCCTCCCTTCTTTGATAATTTCTATTGCCTACCAGGAGTGCTGGGAATATGTTGTGATGAACGGAGACAAAATAGGAATAATTTCACAAAAAAAATCTTCCAATAAAAACGATCAATATTCCCAATGGCACTCGTCTATATTTCGGTTATAATTTCTGTTTGGAACTAAAACTTAGGGTTCTAGGACACCGCAATGTTCAGTAGCACCTTTAAGATGCATCAGAAAAATTCCATTTGCCACAATAAACGTTTCAAGTAAACGTATTACGAAGGGCTTTATGACGATTTATGTAAGCCGCATGTTATTGAAAATTTAGTTGTCTTCTTCGTTTGGCAATTGTTAGTAAACAACCATGTTGCAATCAATTAATCTTGAGTCAGTAGACCTGTTTAGGTTGAGATACGATTTGTTCCAGAATTTTAATTTTTAAGAATTGCAAAGGTCTTGTCATTAGCAACTAGCTATGAACCTCTGTCCAGAACCTCATGCTATTTAGCTTAATTCAGCGTTAAGAAAGCAAGCTGTGACCTACAACTCTCGAGAACCTTACTGTCTCTCGCACATAGCACATTGGCTAGAGAGTTGTGTTATAGATCAGTCTATAATAGGCTTTAGATCAAGGCTGTGGGTACTTCATTGAAATAAATTCTTCTTCTCTCATTCTAGGAAAAAAATGAGTTCAATTTTAATAAAACTAGCTAGCTTGTTAAAAGAAAATAGTGGAACTAATACACCCCTCGGAATTAAGAATACTAGCGAGCGAGTCCGCTTAGGGGTAGGGGAGCAAGGAGTGGTGGGAGTTTCCTCGCGGGCTAATGGCGCAGCACTGGTACAGAGAGATGACTGGCATTCTAATTTCCTGCTACGTGAATTGGAAGATTGTGACCTACGCCCTAGGGCGAAGCTGCCCAAACGTATCCATTATATCCCTGAAACAAGAACCAAAAAAACTCGTGCAACACCACTTGTTAACTAGTTTGCAGCCATTAGAAATTGAGTTACTCTCCGTGTAAGTGCTATTTAAAAGGACTCTTAAAACGGGTTCCTGACGCGGTAGCCATTCAAGATAGCGATTCCTTTTCCACGCATGCACGCTTAACAGGCCTATTCAAGTTGTGCGAAATGTAGCACGGGCGCGTCATCATCTGTTTGTAAGGGAGTTCGCCGTAAGGTCAAATCTCTCTAGATCTAGAAAGAGAGACTGAGCAAAGAGAGCGCCACATGGAATGTTTTGGACACAACTCAGGTTAACTCCCTATACTCGAGATATCGTCACGAAAGCGTTTTGCAGTTTTCACGTCGTTGATCACGAGGTATGGCCATTTACAGGTCGAGTTGTCTTTGCTCAATTTGTGTAACATCGTTCCACCACGCAATGATAAATTCCAACTTCACCAACAATTCTTTTAATACAATCTCAGTGCAATGAGATATAAATAAAGCAACTTACTTGCTCCAAACAATAATATACTCGTGTATCTAGAATTTTCTCTCCCAAAATCTTTAAAGTATCTCGAAAACTCTTTTTTTCCAAGCATATTTTGCATTCTTAGGGTGGACCATTTGACTTTTGAGGTGGGGGCAACCCTTCCATGCACTTAGAATATCTTTCTCGGGACGCGTGTTTCCATGATATATTTTTCTCCGTTAACATGCTTATTTTATCAAAATCACCCTTTGCCCCACCCCTCAAAGTGAAATAGTCCACCCCTTAAAACTCTGTTATAATTTTAAAATTGTTCACATATTTACTTTAATAACCCCAGTCAAGGTTTGTGTAAAATGATTCTTTACAAACACGTTTATTGGTGTGATGATAACACGTCGTCGATGGAAGCTGGAGTTGAACTTTTCAAGTTCATCACTTGTAATCTACCTCAATCTTAAAACCATCTTCGTTCCTTTTTGGTTTATCATCATCTCTCTGGTGTTTTTCTCTGTGAGTTTATATAACTCAAGCACCCAAGAGAGACAAGCTTTCCAATAATTATACATTATTGCTCTCAACACTCAACATCATATTAACGTATAAGAAATAGTTAACAATACAAACAAGAAAACAACTTATCAGTTATTGCGCAAGTCGTTTCGCAAGAAAACTTAGATACAGATTAGCTATCTTAAAGGATAAATAACGTTTAGGAGAACAGGCGAGGGAGCTTTATAGAGAGGAATGCTTCAACGAGACAGGGATGACGGTGTGGAGGAGTTAATAGAGCTTTTAGAGCATCTCGTTGTCGCCAAATTCTAACGGAAATTTGCATAAAGGAAGCCTATTTGCTATTCCTCAGCTTCTACTTCCTTTGTTAAGTGCTCCGCCAGGTCTTTCTGAGTAACGACTGGTTGCCACCAGAACAAGGAGAGCTGGACAGGTAAGATACAGAGTCCGTGGAGAAGTCCAAACAAGACGATACCCATAAACATGCGAAAGAAAATGCGGTAGATCTCCGAAGTGGCGAAGACTAGCACAAGCATCCCCAGGAAAGTGCTGAAACCTGTTTCACAGGAAAGACGAAAGTTCCATGTTAGTTTGTTAAATGTGTTCGGTTTGTAGAAGAGCTTTACGGGTGGTTAGGGGGAAATATGTACACCTTATTCGATGGTTTAACATAGAAAATGCGCGGATATTTCGCGGCACGTGTAACAATGAACAATGAGCAAAATGTCCTCGCGTGTTATACGTTGAATTATCGAATTAAGGATTTATTATTCCACTAGTACGCCATTTTCTAGTATTTTGGCTTCTCGTTTAACATCCTACTTCCGTCATCGGTAAATCGTACCTGCGAGTGACGGAAACAAAATACAACTCTGCAGTGCAATACGGGCTCATATTTCGCGCGTTCTCTTGACACCTGGACATATGGACTCGCAGTTTTCTATTCAGTACAGTAACTACTGTAAAACAATTTAAACTTTAAAAAAATCTACTCAGTTGCGAGGGAAAAAGTTAGTTGCTAACCTCCCATAAAGACGCTGGCGCCTAGCGTACTAACAGCGTCCACAACACGCTTGTTGGCAGTTTCCTCCTCGGACATGACGAACGCATGCGCAATATGCGCGCTATAGTCCACGGCAAAGCCAATAGCCATAACGAGCGTGATCATCGACACACCGTTCAACGACACATTCCAAAAGTACATTAAGCCAAACAATTCAAGCACCAGGGCCACAAAATTCACCACCACAAGGAGCGTCACCCAGCAATCGACCAGGAACAGGGACGTCACGACGAGTACCGCAAGGGCCGCTATGATAAGGTTCCTTGTGGTCTCCCTAGAAATGATGGCGTACTGTTCAAAGAAGATGAACATGCGGCTTATCGGAATCACTCTCAATGGAGACTTTTTGGCGAGATCTTCGCGTATTGTCAACATGGCGTCCTTCTGAAACGTCGAGCTTGAAACGTTCTTCATAAAGGCCGTGATGCGAGAAGCTACCACGCGGCTGCCATTGGACGAAAGTTTCACGCTTTGCTTGAGGAAAGAATACTCTGGAATTTCGAGGAAAGACTTTAGCGCAGGTATAAAATTGGGTCCAGTTATGTTCACCCTCTGCGCGGCAGAAAACTTCGCGAAAACGTCCATCCATGACAAAGTCTGCCCTTGGTAGTGACTGTTTTTTCCTACAATGACTGACAGCTGTCTAATCTGTTCTTGAACAACGCTGTCCTCATAATTGACGTCACCAATAAGCATTATACTGACGGGAATGACTTGTTCGTAATACTTCTCTTGAACAGTAAGAAACTTCATAAGCGAAGAGTCGTCTTTAGCCAGCATCTTCCTGTCAAACCTTTCGGTCACCTTCGTCGTTCCGTAGATTCCCAAGCCAAGAATTCCAACAGACATGAGCAACACCACGAGTTTCACTGGACTAAACATGAGAAATGTTGCCCAATGTTTCATGATGCGGTTTGATGTCTGTGGGCGCGGCTCGTCCCAATGCACCCCGTCTTGTTTAGGTGGTGGTGCCAGGCAGACTGGTAGACAATCTCTTCGACCGGCTTTCATTCTCCTTATGTCAAATGTCATTACAGCCACGAAGAAGGTTATCATCATCACATAAGAAAGAGAAACGGCTAAAGCAGCATAAGTGCAGAAGTAACTGAAAAAGAGTAAAACAAGGTTTTAGAATGAACAGCACCAAAAACTGCCATCTAAAAATACCGTATTGCGGACGTATACAGTAAAAAACAATCTTGCACTAAACAGATCTAGCAAAAAAAAAAAAAAAAAAAAAAAAAAAATTAGCAAAAGTCACATTTGCTCCAAGAATAAAAAACACACCCGCCATTTCTTTCATTGTGGCTTTCTTTCGAAACATTACTTCGAGTAAGACTGAAGTGAAAACTGTCAATTAATTTTTTCCCTTCTTTTTCCCTTTCCTTTTTCCTTTCAATTGTCCAGTCAGTGTCTAACCCCGGCATTACCCATTTTTGCCACTTTTATATACCCTCGAACCACTCGAACTAACTGGTCTGCATGTGAGATTACTGAAAAAAGGCGGAAACCGGACAAAAACACATTCTCACCTGATAGCGGGAAAAGCAGATGACGTGCTGACAGCGAATGCAACCAGGTCAGTCATAGTTGTCATAGTAATTGTCGCTCCGGTACGCGACATCACTTCCTTTACCGTCCTGACCACGCCAAATTGACGTGGTTGTCGATCCAGCTCGTCTACAAGAATAAACATATCGTCGATACCTATACTTAACACCAGGTAGGGCACAACACCAACCATGTTCACAAACGTCACGCGGCACCACGCGCAAAAACCAATTCCCGCCAAAATTCCGAGAGCCACTGCGAACACTCCCGAGTTTGCGAGCAGCGAGTGACCGGTCAGTGGATTAAAAAACTTGCCGAGCATCAAACAGGCGAATGAGATCATAATGGCGAACGTTACTGACACTAGAGTCAAGTCTGCACTGCCGTTTTCAGCAATAGCGTCGTCTGTGCTTCTCTCCGCCTCATGAAACACTTCAAAACACTTCGTAGACAGAGTTGACGCTTTGTCCAGGAATTTTTTCTCCCATTCCAAGACCTTCTCGCTGACGTCATCCTCGTCCGGATCTCTGATAAAATACATGAGCTGCAACGCGCTTGCGCCGGTTATATAGCCACCAGTTTCACTTCTTGTCACGTGACCGAACATCTGGCGAAAGTTGTACCGGAAGAGTTGGCCATTTCGCATTACCAAACTCTTGTTATTGTACGCTTGATTGACTTCTGTTTGGATCTCATCCAATGATTTACTGCTAAAATTTATGTTCTGGAAAATTTCAAACGGTGCAACAATCACGCAGTCATCCAAAGATTTAGCTTTCTCTCCTGAAAGTGTCAAACAATACTCCGAATATAACTTCAACGTTATAATCTGATTGTGCACCTCTAGGGCCTCTTTCAGACATTCAGGAGCAAGAACATTGGGATGCTCTGGTCGAGACACCACAATGATACCCTCGTCACGGACCTTGAGGCGAAAGAACCTTTCAGCCGTGTTTAAGTCTTTGATCGCTCTACTGTCCTGAGGAATAAACAGTTTGACAGCCCTACTTTCTGTCTTAAGCCATGTAAATCCCACAGCACACAAAGAAACGAACACAATACATGCTGTGATGGATGTTAACGGACGCTTGGCTACGAATTCGCCGAGAAGACCGACAAGGTGTTGAAGAAGACGAACGAACCAACTGCACAGAATGGACCACTTGTGACACAGGTTAAAACGATGTCTACAACAGGATCTGTGGGATAAATCAGATTACGGAGATACGGGATTTGAAATGTGACTTACTACATGTGAGAAATTTTAAACAAAAAACGGTTTCCTAGTCCCGAGCGTGGGCATAGTACAAAAATCTTCACATTTAATTCTCGACAACTTCGCGGTCAGGGCCGTGGCTAGTAACAGGCAAACAGAGGCACTTGCCCTAGACATTTTTCTTCGAGATTCCAGTGTTGTGTTGTAGTAAACACCCTAACTGACCAGGGCTGTAAATCTTTCTAAAAAAGGTTAGAAAATTCATGACTCACACTCGGAAACTATTACTCAATTTCATTTCGACAGAAAAGACTCAAAGATTCAAACCTAGTAAGGGTAGGTAGTCTATGTTTATTTAGAAATGCTCAGCGATTCCGAGAACTGTTCTGGCCTCGCTTGGGACGATTGGACTTGTTATGCCATTGTCATTACCGAAAATCGCTTCCAATATTATTAATACTTGCCCTGAAGAGTCCTCTCAGCATAAAATGTGATGCATTTTCAAAGACCATTAAGCTGGATAGAATTTCAAATTACTCATCAGAAAGTTGAATGCATTCATAATAAAACATCAGCGGACGCTACTTCCCGAATTTCGCTTTCGAGCACCTGTCACTGCTGACGCCGGTTCAGTGTGCTGAGTTCGTACGCCTTTCAATTAAAAAAAGCTTACTTATTTCTCTTCACACCCACCAGCCAGTTAACCCAAGTATTTGCACTTCTTCAGCAAAGGTAAAAAGTTTTCTCACCCTTCTTTGTCACTGTTCTTCGACGTTTCTTTGCCCTTATCTTCGATACCATTGCATTCAATTAAGAACGGCTCGTCAACAGTCGCTTCGCCCACTACAGTCATTGTAAACAATAAATCCAACTGGCGAACGAAGAAAATCTGCGGCAGCGCATCAAGCAAATCCGCGAATCAAGAAGTTCTGTGGAGCACTGAATGTTGAGCTAGTTCATTGGCAAACATTCGAGGACTTTGATGGACTTATTCTCCCGTGATTGTCCTGAGAGCCGAGCGAATCTTGGAACATCACAGCCACGTTCACCACAACTGGCACCTGGCACCTGCCCCTTTTCATCTGCCGGACTGATTCGTTCTTATTGAAAGCTGAATACTTTAGGCTATACGACAAAGATTTTCTGGATATATATAGGCTCGAAAAGTCCGCATATCTGCCTGTGAATCGAAACGACGGCAGTCACCGACAGCACTTGTCCGCCATGACTTCCAAATAGAAATGCAAATTTCGGATTCGCTGACTGCAAGACATAATTGTGACGTCACAAAATACACATGGTCGGCACACGCGAGCGAATAAATTTAATTTATTTTGTAAGTGGCTGTTTTTATTTGAATCCAAGACCTGTACATTATCCCGTTTGAAGCATTAATTCATTCTTTTTAAAAGTTGCGTGTTTATCGTATTCTTCCAAGCTAATATGGCTCTACGTCTGACTTGTCGACAACACTTTCTGTAACTAATATTCGTGAAAATGGTGAATTTAAAATAATTAGCAACTCTTGTGTTTATAATTTCATTTTAAAAATAATTTCATGCTAACTGGCCCCCATGAATGAAACACAAACTGAATATACGAAAGAATATATGAAAGATCATATATTTGAACTGCGGAGAAAGATATGAAGACATGATACACAACTTAAGCAGTTGTGAAATTATATCTTTACTTTCTCCGCGGTTCAAATATATGATCTTTCATATATTTACTTGTATCTTCACCATCTACGGGTATACAACGGGCTCACAACGTAACCAACTCCCAGTTGGCTTGATACCTCACTGAGTTGATAGGGCACTACACGAGGGGGGCGTTGGGATTTTCGGTTTTGCGGATTTGGCCAATTTTTAGTTCGGTTTTTGTCTCTTGTGCGTTTTGCGGGTTTTTTCCAATTCAGTCTTTGGGTGTGGTTTTTGGTTTTTGCCAACCATGATGGCGGTTTTTCGGATTTTTCTGTCCAATGCATTTTACGGTTTTTCTGCGTGGCTTTGTCAGGGAACCAGGTTTCCCAGGTTCTCTCTCCCCAACGCCAAAGAAAGGTTGGCATTGAAGCTTGATATGACGCACCGGCAACTTCTTACAGAAATGTTATTAGCGTCAAACGTACCACTAGTGCTTTTTCTGTTGCTTTTGTCTATTTTTGTCGTTATAATAATAATAATAATCATCTTTATTTATTGAGGGTAGCACACAACAGTAATAACTGAAAAAATATAAATATTTACAGAATAAAAAAGATGACGCGTTAAAAATTAAATATAGAAACTGATTCGCAAATATGTAACGATTATATAAAAAAAACTGAGATATGAGATACACTAAAATATTAAAAAGCGAAGCATTGGATTAAGTCTAACACAGAAAAAAAAGAAAATCGAAAAACTGTTAAAATTTACATCATAAAATGGTCCAATTCCTTATAATTGTCCATAAAATGTTTAAAAATGGATTTTTTGACGTTTGCCATAGTTAGGTTGGTTTTTGATATGGGAAGGCATCTTATTCCAGAGGTGACTAGTCGATACTGAGAAAGACCTTCCATCCTCAGACTCCTGTTTGAATCAGGGGCAGACAAGGTTTAATTGACAATGCCTGCTCGTTCTTCCGTTCATGTCTGCAGTTCTAATAAGCATCTGGGTAAGATAAGATGGGCCCTCCCCTAAAATCCGAGGCGTGCAGCTAAGTCGAACGATGTGTAAATTGCATTTGCTGTGGGCGTTGGAATTTTACTGATCAGCAAAGCTGATATGATAAGTACGTATTATTTCTTACCTTTGAACCGGGTCAGATCTTTCACAGACTATGTAAAGCAGCAGCATTTTCGTTTGCGATTCCTTCCCACATTTGCGCTCATGATGTTTCACCTATATTCATCGCCTCGGCAAGTGAACTTTCTAAGGCCGTAAATACCAGCTCTGGATATATCGATATTTGACTAATTCTGTGGTTTATGGACTGGCAATCCAGAAGAATACGGGTGAATAGCGCATGTAAATAGTGTGCGTTTGAACCAGTTTAGAACCTGAAACTATAAATCCATGATCTCTCCCCAACTGCAATCTCAAAAGAAACGGAATCTAACCTTTTTTCTTTCCGTTGGGAGTTACGTTCCGAATGAAAATTTATGTTCCATTTGCAATTTTTGGATTTTTTCGGCACCAGATCCAAGCCATTCGGCTTTCACGTTACGCCTCAATCAAAATGGCGATGGAGTCGTGTAAAGGTCAAATGGAAGACATTCTTCCCATACGGATATTCCCAATCGAAATATTTGGATTTTTCTGTTGCAAACAAACAAACAAACAGAGTAAAAAAGGGCCTTCATTTTCTCCGACCATGTGGAGGCTCGTGGAAACAATACAATACAATAGTACAATAACTTTATTTATACGACGAATATATACAAAGCTCTATATCGCTTTACAGTCATGAAAGTTAAACTAAATATGATAATTTAAACGAAACGAGCATCTTATGGCCAGCGTCAGTTGAGTGGGAATGATAATGGCCAATGGACAGTCGTAACTTCGTTAAAGAACAGTATTACGTTATTTGCTTGCATCCAAACAACGCATTTGCGCACTAACCGACGATCACAATGCCAGGAAAGAGAAATTATTTTCGGAAGGCCTAAGTCCACATGCGCAATTCATGCACGCTTAACTGCTTGTATACATTTACGCTTATACTCGTACACGCTTAACTGCAAGGAGGGAATAAATAAACCTCTCTTGCATCTTGCTATGCTATACGAGTTGAAATCGACCAACGAAACGAAACCTCAGTGACAAGAGCAGTTACCAGTATAAATTTTCTATACTGCAACTCTGCAAGCAATTCAAAAGCAGTATCAACGGCCTGCACTCTCCTACCATCCCCTCCCCCCTCCCCCTCCAAAAAAAGGCAAAAATCTACGGGATAGACTACATCGACGACGTCTACATACGGCCACGGTCTTGACTGACGTGTGGCTTCATGACTGTCTTCATCTCTGAGGGAAAGTCCTAGAATGGAGTCTGCACGTGGCATTACGGCATTTTAGTCTATTATGGCAGTTATTACTATTTTCAAGTTTATATCTCACTCGTCGCTATATTATCCTTATCCCTGGCGTTATTCTATAGCTGAAATCGAGCACGTAAGTGCATGTCTTTGTACGTGTAGATTCAGTGTTTTGGCAGATGGTGTAACAAAGTCAGTTACGTAGGCTTTTGACTGAATCATGGAAATTGCCAAGAAAACACAATGGGCGTTGAATTAAGCGATGATCTCACACCTTGAAAAACTGCTCACGCTAGCACTTTTGATGCTTTCAGAAGGGTTTCAGAGAGGGCGAAAAAACTTCGTGACGAACCGTGAGTTCGGTTAAACCAAGAAAAGAAACCAACGTCTTAGGGTCACGACCCTTCTTCCGGAATCCATTAGAAGCAACAGAATCTGCTTTGAGAAGGTAATGGGGCGCCCACTCTTGTCCTCGTGAGTTTTTCATTACGGAAATGATTCAATGGGCTGAGGAAACGAAAGGAACTGCCCTGTGCGGTGACTCAGCCCTCGTACATGCTGTTTAATTTCGCCACATTCAACGAAAATTTCTCATCTCTTCTGTTTTTCGTGACGGAACAATACGATAAATTGAATTGATTTTCGGTCACACGTGGCGCGTTTCAACTTGTCTTAACGGGTAAGGAAATCTTTCATCATCATGATTAATTCAAGGCAAGGTGAACGCATTTACACGTAAATTTCTGGGGCAGTCAGCTTGCATAATATATTTTCGCACATTTATCTGTAACTAAATAATTATTTGCTCTATTCATTGCGTGAAGTGGGTTAAAAGTAAAATCAAACGAAAGGGAAACGAATATTTTTCCACGGGCTTGTAAACAGGAACAGAGAACTTGAATGCGGCATAGTCTAAAAATACTCGCGGTTTCCGTTTAAGTCGTCCGCTAGACGCTGATTACATTGCGCTGTTCGTGAAAGAGAAAATTTTCTTTTGATCATTAGAAATGGCAAAGTAATATTTGCCGCATGTAGAGAAATTTTTCAATGACATAAGTGTAAATGCAAAATTAATTGTTTGTGTGTTTTCCAATCACTCTTGGGATGTCTTTGCATTAACAGTTATTTTTTCAGATAACGATGAACGTTACTAGAATTTTTTGCCATGTTTAGGGCAGGAAAATCTTACTCCAGGGAAAAAAAAAAATTGCACTAAGGCCACCCCGGAAGGGAACGTTTCATGCTGTTGCTACCATGTGATCAAAATCACCCAATCAGACAATCTTTTCAGCCTGCTCAGTGGTGACTTCCGTGTTGCGAAGGTGATCGTATTCAAGTGGAAGTGAATTTCTAGGTACTCTGTCGACTTTTGGCTTCACGTGTAGAAGAAGATCTCTAATCGATTCCCCAGAAACAGATTCATGGTAGAAATGGAGGATGGACATGTTTTGATTTCAGGCTTCCTTCGGAAATCGCCGCCAGAAACCAAGTTCAAAGTCAGTTCGGTAAGTGTCTGAGCGAAAATTATGCACAGTTCCGTTCAAACATGCATGGTGAGAATCGATTTCAAATACGCTTTAGCTGATATTTGGCTGCGTCGCATCTTTTTGGAGGGTTTCAGCTACATTAGTATATCGTGAGTCGATTCACTAGCTTGTATACTCGATCAATACTTATTTTTTCTGTTCATTCCGCGCCGCATTGATCGAAGGTCATCGAAGTGCTGGCGTATTCTTTCACAGAAATTAGGCACGACTGTGCCGTTTCGTCCCTTTACCAGTGTTTGTACTGTTGTTTTGTATGGCACTAGCTTCGGTATGGTTAAGCTGCTTGTGAATGCGTCAGAGAAAGTAAGGTTTGCGTAATGAACAGCAGGCTTTTATACGTTTCAATCGTTCGCGTCGGATGTTCATTCGTAATAACGCGTAATCCAAGAGTTGTAGATGTTCTCGACGACTTCCGTAGTCTATCGAAATTAATGAATTCTTTCGTATTTCAACGGGTATCAAAGGTTCCTTCAAAAACAAAGGCAATGCTAGAAGCTGAAAATATCGACTCTCTTTATATCTGCCGCCGCTTGTTTGCTGGAGTTTGTCGACCTTTGTCGACATTGTAGATTATACATCAGAAGATCTACATGTATACTGCAGTAAAATCTGCGGTTCGATGCGGTCATGTGGTAGTGATTGAATGAATATACGTCGGTTAGTTAATTTGCTTTTAGAAGCACAATTTCGTAAAATCCACAATGTATGATGAAAGCTGGCTAGTTGTGCCGACTTTTGCGATAATAACTTGCATTCAAAATTGAAACACGATCCACGAAATACTATCTGCAGTTTATTCCCAAGTATTGAAGCAAAATTATTTTCATTGACTTCGGTTCTTCAGGATTTTTCGAACGAGCTACATGTATAAAGCAACTGGTTTCTTGCAACGAGAATTGATACAAAAACATACAATGTATTTTGCTGTATGAAAATGCTAATCAAAATAATTTATCACATATTTTCTGTAAATTTATGAATACTTTGCTTATTAGTAGCCTTTTGTGATAGCGCTACAGGTTAAAAGAGTGATGTAAAAGGAAAATAGTAAGGAGAGAGTCAGGATTTATCTGTATTTCATTTTCCACGGTACATGTAACAGGTTATTTTAAAGACAAATATTTTGGTGGTATACATGTATTAGAAAAAAAAATGTATATGCGGTATTATTAAAGCTAGTGACCATGGTACATGAAACAGTGTACTGCACAAATAATAAACGAACAATTTGAAATCAGTTAGCTTTACATCAAACTGAAGGACTTTTCTTTGGAGTTCATTTATTACAAATAGCTGTTATTCCACTGATAACTTGAAACTACAGTCATTGTCTTTCGACATTTTTCCCTGAGGCTCCAAGTTATTAAGTTATGTGTATTGTTGTCAGATTTCCATTTCTATTTCCTGTATCTTGTCTACCACACTGGTGATACATGTATGAGCACCAGGAAGTAACTGTAATGTTGTGAACTGTGTACAACAAGAACAGTCTGTGTATTCCCAAGAGGTCCATAAACTTTCAGTTAATGATTACAAGAATGTGCATTAATGCTTATAAGTTGTATGTGGGATATATATATATTTTAAACAAGCTTGAGATTTCTACCACGTGATAGTTAACAAAGGCGCAGCCCGAGTCAAAAATCACACATAGAAATGGAGAGCAAATAATAATCTAATTGTTTTAGTATAAATCTACTTGTCATTCAAAACTTTATCCAAATTCTCTTCACAGACACTTCAAAAATGCAAAGAAGTGGCCATCATTTTGGTAAAAACCGCACACTGTTGAGCTACTCACTATCTACAATGGAAAAGATAGTGAGTAGCGTAGCCAATCAGAAAATGCCATTCATGATAGAACGCTAGTAGATTTATACTAAATGTCAATATATATAATAGTACATAATATTGCTTGTCTGAATACTCCAGATTCCTACTGCAGTGGTTGATTGAAAAACAATTTGAACTTGGTAACTCAATATCAAACTGAGGGACTTTGCTTTGAAGTTATTTCAGTTTTTACATATATCTGTTTTTCCATTTTTGACAAGTTGAACTGGATGGTCTACCCTGATAACTTGAAACTACAGTTGTTGAATTTCTACACATTTCCCCAAGGCTCCAAGTCATTAAATTGTACTATAAATATCCATGTGCATCTATTTTTGCCAGATTTTCATAACTTGTCCACCGCACTAGTGATTTAAGCTCCAGGAAGTAACTGTAATGTTATGAACTGTGTAAACAAATATATTCCCAAGAGGTCTATAAACTTTCAGTTAAATGATTACAAGAATGTGCATGAAGATGTACACGTATGCTTATACTGTCTGTGGGATATATAATAATGTATATTGGCTGCCTGAATACTCCAGATTCTTACTACAGTGGTTTGCATATGACATCAAATATTTGTTAAAGACTTCCTTCTTTCAAAATAAAAGCATCAATGGAATGGCCTAGTTAATGACTAATTTGTGGAATTCTGCCCAAACAAATGATCTATTGTTAATGTGACAGTACTTGTAACCTACTTTGAGTTGTAGAAAATAATGCTAAAAATGATGTTTTTGCCTCGTGTAGTGACAAAAATGACCTCTAAACAATTTCTTTAATTACTGTATTTCTAATCTTAGTGCTTTCTTATATCTCTCTTGCAGTGGCAAAAACGTTTCTTTGTTTTGCATGCAAATAAGCTGCTACATTATTTCAAGAATGAGAGGGAAAAACGCCCTGTGAAAGAACCAATAAACTTGGCATTTTGCAAGTCTGTTGAGTCACATTTGGCTCACGCTAGATTCAAACATGTGTTCAGCATTGTCACAGAACAGCGAACATACTACCTTGTGGCAGACTCAGAGAGCGAAATGGTTAACTGGGTGGATAAATTGTGTACAGTGTGTGGCTTCAGACGAACAGATGACAATAACTCATCAGGTAATGTTCATGTAGCTGGCTTTACAAAAGTCTTAGAGCTCTAAGAAGGGTTTAATGTGATTTTGCCACAGTATGTGCAGGGTTTTCAATAAGAATCTGAGTAGGCAGCAAAATTTCAGGAGTAGGTGGTGGAGGTGCAACTCAAGCCGAAGGCATGAACTTTGGGTGGGGGTGTACGGGAGCGTGCCCCACCTGGGAGATTCTTAAAATTTGGACCTCTTAAAATACATTTCTGCATTCTGGGGCAAATACATGTATAATTTTAATATAGTTAAATGAAATTTAACATAGTTAACGACTAGGAGCTAGTCTGGTCAGTAGCGTTTTTATAGGCGGTTGTTAGTGTCTTGGCCGTCTCTGAGCGTTTGGTTAGCATTTGGTGCGTTTGTAGGACCAGGAGCGAGTCTGGTCAGTAGCGTTTTTGTAGGCGTTTGTTAGTGCCTTGGCCATCTGTTAGCATTTGTTTAGCGTTTGGTGCGTTCTGTAGTGTTTGCAACAGTCATATGGTCGTGAGAGCCCTGGGGCTGACATTGTCCAGCGGTAGTTTTGCTTAGTACATGTGTTGTCATCCCATGTGCTCAAAGTATGTTCATCGCTCTGTTAGTGTGGCGTTGTGGACTGAATTATAGTTTAGCGGTTCTCGGCATTCCCTCCCTATCCCCCCCCCCCTCTTTTCAGCATTTTTTTTTTTCCACCAATGCCATCTGGCTTGAGTGTGACGGGTGCCTGTAGGGGGCTTGGCGCAGGGGGGCTCGTGGCTTGGTTGCGGGTTGAGCAGGCCAGTCGGGTGTTCTAGCGCCTTGGGGATGTGCCTACGGTTGCAGCCCCCGGGCTTCATAGGCACCTTCCCTCCACTAGTGACTTGGGCATTAAACAAGTATTAAGGTGCCACTAATCCCAAATTTTTTTTTCACTAATATAAATTTCCTTTTTCTCCTGATCACCACTGCGAAGAAATTATTGTTGTAGCTATTTTCATTAATTTTCTATGAATTTTTTAAGTTTGTAAATTTGCCCTTTTCCATGTTCACAACCGAGGAATACTGGAGAATGGGACCAGTTGGCTTCTGACGTCACTTCAGGAATAACAATATTTTGTTTCTGAGAAGAATGTATGCGGACATGCGATA
The DNA here is from genome assembly GCF_042242905.1 of Orbicella faveolata. Classification (NCBI taxonomy): domain Eukaryota; kingdom Metazoa; phylum Cnidaria; class Anthozoa; order Scleractinia; family Merulinidae; genus Orbicella; species Orbicella faveolata. Next base: position 24,102,111 of record NW_028301564.1, on the reverse strand, counting down.
GTGTGTCAAAATCGTTGCAGAATGCAAAGAAGATATGTTGTTGGAGGCTGTAGCGATACGGGATGTGTAGAATAGAGTATTCCTCTTCATTCAATACCTCTATCTCAGTGAAACTCTACAAGAAATTTAAAGGAGAAAAAGACCAAAGAAGTGGGCTGATCTGTGCAAAGCTAAAGCCGGGGAGCCATTGAGGATTTCTTCGATCTTGGGTTCGCCGCTACTGTAAAAAACTAGAGATTTTCATGGCCTGTATATTCTTCTCTATCTCTACTAAGTGGAAAGCTTGAAATTGTCAAGGTACTGCATAAGACGAATTTGGGATAAGCTGGAAGCCATCTGATTATTTTGAGCGAAGACAATCCTCCGAGTCGTAGACGAAATTATAGGTGAGGAAATTACACGGTAAATTAAAGTAGAGACTTGTCTAAATGAATAGCAAATGAAACCTACATTCTCCAACGATGCAAAGAAGATTGTGGAGGCTTTGAACTGGTGAACTAGCTAGGTATTTGTGGATTTTAATGAAAGCGCACGCACGCCGGAGGTCGCCTGTAATCCGGCCATGTTTCTCAATGGCCATTCCGAATACAGAATTGTTTTGTTCGTTGAGCTTCGTCTTTGAGGAACAAAATACATGTATATCTAAATTACGAACTTAGAATGGAATAAGCATTTGTAAAAAAATATATGAGGAAAGTGAAACAAACGATTAAGATTCAACTCTGTAGCCACCGACGGAGATTGTCCTGCTTAAAGAAGAATGCGCTTGTAAGTCAACCAAAATGGTTAGTAAAACTATTTTCAATCATTGATCTGGAGAAGTAGGCAGGAGTGGAGTATGACTGAATCGCATTTTAACTTGTATTTCGGGGAAATTAATGTTTGAATGTAAAAATGTTTTGACACTCCGAAATTTGCACGTTTCGTAAAGTCAAATTACCAACTCTTCGTGTTCATTTACATCTTTGTAACTCTCTAAGAGCTGTAAGCTAACTCTTCAGTCATTATCTGTACCTTTATAACCCAAATGGACCGGAAAATTGTTGATCCCAGCCTAAAAATAATTATACAACGCGGCAATCTTGACTGGCGACCTACACTTCGAAATGGAAAAAAAAATATGTACATCGCAGCCATCTAGATCTTAGCTAGACTCTGAATTGTAATGCTAGATGATACAGTTCTTTCACTTAAAGTTCTTGTCCAGTTTTGATAAAATATGAATCACAAATAACCTGAAAATGTTTTGACAACCCTCGCATCTCAGTCAAAAGTCTCTTGAGTGTTTTAGTCTGGTTCCCAAAGTGAACTAACTAGTAGCCCAGCACAGATCCCACTTTGTGCGGTCGTGAACATAGAAATTGCATGTTTAAACGCCTGTAGAAATGAAGGGATTTTATCAATCAAGATAATTTTTTCACTGAATTAGTCAGAGAAACAAGTAGATTTTATTAAAGGAAAAAAAAATGGGGTTTGTGGCACTTTAAGAACATTCATGTTCATATTTTACTCAAGTTGTCAGAATAAAAAGGCAAGTACATAATGCATGCAAAAGTGACGAATAAACATTAAAACGATCCGGATTAGCTGACCAATGTGACAAATAAATGAAACATATCTTTTATAAGATTAGTGGACTAAAAAAAAACTCAGGACATACATGTACCTGTACCTATAGAGGGTCGTACAGGGATATTCTCGTAATGCTTGATTAGCTGATTTTATTTTCGGTGAATTTAGGAAATTATTCTTCATGACCCGTGACCTGAAGGTTTTGCGTGACCTGTGAAGAACCTGAATTATTTAACAATTATTCCATGAAACCGCGTTGGATATGAAGTGATAAATAACCAACGAGCGCGTAGCGCGAGTTGGTTATGATCACTTCATATCCAACAAGGTCGAATGGAATAATTGTTTTAGTATATTCTTAATCGGGTTTTTGCCGCCGATTTTTATTTCAACAATTTTACAGAGCGGAAAATTTTTAAACTTGGCGCACTGTTTTCCATATAAGGTAAAACTCCGACTAATGGCTCATAGTCGGAGTTTTTGAGCCAATCAGAGAGCTAGAAATGCAATAGTCGGAGCTGAGAATATACTAATAACCGATATTCCTGATTTTACCACTCTGTTCTACGTGATTTTGAGAGGCAGGTCCTCTGAATGCTTAGAGTCATCTATCAAGAGTGACTTACATGTAGGTATGGGATTTGCAATATGGAGCCTTGACTTAGCCATTCACGATTTTTTTTTTTTATTGCAATATCTTACATTACATTACATACAAAAATTACCTACCATTCACGATTTTGCTTTCTTTTGACACTGTTTCTAGTGTGAGAACAGGTCATTAAAAAGAGTATCTTACATGTGCTTGCTTATTTTCGTGATTCGGGAAAACAAAATTTTTATATTCATGATACGTTGTGCAGGTTTCACACCCAGATCCCAAGGTTGTGCGTAAAGGCCAGGTTGCTCATCGCAACTGTTTTGAACGAAAGAAGAAACAAAGGCGAGTCACCACTGGAATTCAGGCAACTTTCTTTTGTGTTTTATGACGAAATGTTGGCCAATCCAAGCATTCTGTTTTGTAGAAAAATGTGTCATGCCATTCATCTCATTTGATGCAAGTTCTCAATCAAAGTTGGCAGCAAAATCATGCAAAGTAGCTGGCAAATTTTGCCGGCCACCAGCCCTTATTGAAAACCCTGTATGCGTGGTTTTCCTCTCAGGACTGAATCAGCCCTCCAAGCTGCAACTATTTTGGGTACCGTGGCAAGTGAAAAAGAACATTTGGTCGCTAAATTTTCCGAAATAGTGCAACTAGTGAGAGTATTTCATGACCAGTGCAGTCCAAATGGCGGATCTCATCAAGAAGGGTTTTTAGTGTTATCACTGAGCAAAATGAATTCAACCGCAATTTTGCATATTTGTCTTCTTCACCTGTTTCTTTGTTCTTTTATTTACATGTACATGTACTTTCCTGAACAGTAATTAAGACTGTTCAACAATTCAAATAAAGAAAGCATGCTTTGATTTTGTCAACCAAATTTGTCTTAGTGGCAACCATTTTACAGGCCAAGTCTAATAGGGTGTGATTAAAAAAACAAAACAAAACAAAAAAAAAACAGAAATTACATGAAATTTCTGGGGCAGATTATGGGATATTAACGGGCTATTATGCGATAAATTATGCAAATTATGCAATTTTTCCCTGAGGTATTTTAAGCATATTCTACTAGGTTTCATAAGACCAAAACCACTTTTGCACTGCTCCAAATACAAATAATTTTGAACGTGAAGGAACAAAAATTAAACATTATGCATAAATTGGGATAAAGAAAGACTCAAGGTGTTTGTTCACTACAGACGTCTGAAGATGATCAATCACAACATAATTTGCATCGTTAGCCTATCATCCACGTGGGAGGGGTATTTTCTTGCTCTATTTTTCACAGTTAAAATTTGGCAGATGGTGTGATTTAGTCTTATCAGTGGAAGAAACAGCAGGCTTTTTCACTACAAACGTATCCACAAGGGACATTTGTTTCAAATTCCAAGAAAGAAGTAACCTTTTGCCATCAAAATAAACATGGCTTGGATCATAGTTGTCAATATATACCAGCACTTCTGATTGGCCCAAGCAAGGAAAGGAATTGTTTATATCGTACAAATAGGCAATTCTTTGAGAGTGAAAACTAATACCAGTCCCCAGACATCCAAGAAATGTCTTGAACTTCAGTTGTTTACAAAATCAAAGGTTGTAGGAGGTTTTTGAGGCTGTCTCAAAGGCAAATCATCTTGAAACAATGCGTAGACGTGGCATATTTCCTGACAAAGCATTAACTAGGTTTATTTTGTTAAAATTGTGCAGTTTTTCATGAATTTGGATGTGATTTGAGGTTGATTGTTTGAAATTGCACCATCGCATGATATCGAAGGGCCTGATTTTTTAGGAGGCTGCCAAAAGGCAATTTATGAAAAACTTAAGTATGGAGCCCTGGGAATGCAAATGAATTGCACTGTTTCATCCTTGTTTTTTGTTTGTTCTTTGTATCTTGTTCACTGTACATGTATTTTGAAGGAGTATTGCTTCTTATGTTTTATTTCTTTGAATTAATTAATCTAATGCCATATTTGATTTGTTCTTACAGAAGTAACTCATATTCATGTTAACTGCTCAAAATAATAATAATTAATGATAATGATAATGATAATAATAGTAATTGGACCTCATGTCGTACAATTCTGGGAGTAATCACACAAGTAATTTCAATATGGGACAAGTCGAGATTATGAGCATGATTACTCCCTGAATTGTAGGTCCCGAGATCCAATTACTAATTAATTGTCTCTATAACAAACTTCAGAATTAAAATGTTAAGTGTCCGGTCAAAAACTATTATTTAAATTCTAACTTTGTTCCAAGGCTGAAGAGAACAGACCAAGACAGGAAATGGTGGCCTGAAAGAATGTAGTTTTCTAGATCTTGAACTTGAGAGGTCATACACTGTAAGTTTGAATAGTTCAGTTAACAGATTGGCATATTCTGATACATTTGTATTCATTTATCTTTTCTTCCCAAATTTGAACACAGCTCAGAGAAGCAATGAATACCAAGCATCTCCACCTCATTCTCACCCCATTGCAGCTGCCAAACTGCGCACAATGAGTCCTGTTGGCTCTCCAGCCAGTGTTTCATCGTCGGGATCAAGTGTCAAGTCACCATCGAGCCCTTGTCCACTTTCCTTTCCTAAACACATTGTCAATGACATGAACAAAGCCAGGTCATTAAGTGACCCTCCAGAACTTTCAAATAGCCCTCAAGTTCATTACGACAAGCACCGAAGGCAGTCTGAGCAACTTGGACCTGCAACAAAGCCAACGGGGAATCCCACAGAGAATTGTGACACACTGCCTTCTCCTAGATTTTCATCTCGGGATACTTATGACAATTTACCAAATCCAAAAAGAATCCAGAAAGTTGGGGAAACACAGGACAATTATGATGATGTTCCACTCCCTCGACCAGTTGAACGCTTGGCAAGTCCCTCATCTCCTAGAGCAAAACTAACAGTGAATCATCTCTCACCCAGCCAAGAAGACTATGATGCAGTGCCTCTACCACGTCCGGTCTCCCAGGGAAGTAGCAGATCCTCTCAGGAGGTGTATGATTTTGTCCCTCCTCCAAGGCCAACATCCTCTTGCAGTGAAACACAGGATCTCTATGATGTTCCTCCTTTAGTAAGACCTGAGGAGAGTGAAAATTATGACAGTGTTCCCCCAGCCAGGCGAAGGCCTTCTTATAGTGACACCCAAGATGTTGGAGGTTTCTCTGTTCATCTAGGTCTTGGAAATGCACAGGAGAACTATGATGTTGTTCCTCTTCCAAGGCCAACATCTCATAGTGACACACCAGATGGCCGAAGTCTCTATAATAATTCCTCATTTGGAAGAGCACAAGAGAAGGAAAATTACGACTTCGTTCCTCAGCCACGGCCAGTGTCTTCTTGTAGTAATACAGAAGATGGTCAAGGTCTCTATGATTTTCCTCCAGTTGGAAGAGCATCAGAGCAAGCCAACTATGATGTTCTACCTCCTATGGGCAGACAAAGATATCTTGACCTGGAGAAAAAGGAAAATTATGATGTTGTTCCAATACCACGGCCTACTTCACAAGAGATTTATGATGTTGTTCCACCAGCTAGGCCAATGAGAACGCGAAGTGAATCTGGGAGCACACCTAGAGATCAAAGTGGTGGTGATCCTCGTTTTTCTGACGTGTTTCAATCCAATGGGCAGTCTGATACAGATGCCTATCATTGGGTTCCTTCCCCTTCCCACACCAGAAAAGATCCTTATGACACTCTGCCAAACACTACACGCCCTGTTAGTGCAGATTCTGGACTAAATGCTTCGTTTTCAAGTATTTGCTCCTTGAAGTCGGATGGTCAGGATGACAAGTATGATGCACCATTACCACCAGTTCCAAATGAGAAAAGAGATTCAGGATCATTGAGTGATGAAACACCTGACTTTGATGATGACAATGAAGGGATTTATGACAAGCCACCCAATTTGACATTCAGAGACTCAATTTATGATGTCCCTCCCAAACTTGGAGGAGACAATGTTCTTCCAACACATTCAGATGAGATATACGATGTTCCTCCTATGGCCTCTGATGACATCTATGATGTGCCACCCCCACACTCCAATCAAGGTACATGTATGAATGTTGACTTAAAATATCTCAGTTATTGGGAAAATAAATGTGGCAATTGTTAAGTTTATAAGTAGATTGGAATATGGCCTGTATGATATACATGTACATGCAGTCTTGAAATTACTGACTTGGGTCTTTGATCAGGCAATGTGGAAGCACATGGCTCCCAATGATGGATCACTCTACAAAGCATCTTGCTAAAGTGAAGAGCACCACCAAGCCATTGATGCCAACACAAGATCACTACCATGCTAACCAGAATTCCTTTCACACAGTTTCCAGTTAATACATGTACTGATTGTCTAAAAGTTGTTATCAGTATTGTTATATCTAGTCTACAGTGTATAAGTTAATTCATTTTAAACATCACAGAATCATGGTATGAAGGGGATTTCTGTTACGGCAACTGCAAGATGTTGTTCTTTACTACTCAGGTTGCTTAAGCAATCCAAGTGGACATGCAGGAGTTCCAGTGGTTGATCGTTCTACGAAACCCCCACCTGAGGTCAACAGAGCTATGAAGCCAAAGGCCCTTGGACAAGACCACAGCTACTATAATATGGCACCACCAGTTGATCGAGGAAGCAAACACAATAGAGGTAATATGCCTCAACCAGAGCATAGCTACATCAATTGTGGCTCTCTAACCCAACAGCGTCCACAGCATCTTCCTCTAGTAAAAAGTCTAAGTGGAAACCCTTATGTTGGGTCATTGCCCAGTCAACAAAATAGATGGCCAGCAGTGCAGGAAGAAGGTGCAGAATATTGCTTGATGGAGTCCGTGCCAACAAGATCAACTTCTTCACGATGCTACAGTTTTGGGAAAGATGAAAGACGAAAGTCACCAGTTTCGGATCAGTGTTATGAAGACATGTCTGCAATAAAGGCAAAGAGGCTATCTGGTACAAAGAGCAGTTCATCATCATCCTCCTCCTTAGGTGACAATGATGAATACACCCATATGACTCCTCGTCATGTTGGTTCTTCACCAATACAGGTGTGTGCACATAATGTAATGATTTCATTTAGCACTGTCCTTCCAACAAGCAGATCTGTCTAATAAGCATCCTTCTCTTAAGCATGTTCTTCAAATAGTCATACCCATATTGAAAAGTAATTATATTAGATAATTGTGCCTCTATTCCAGTAAGTACTGCTATTATGCCATCAGGGTACATTAAGTTGGCCCATATTGGTTTCTCTTTTGAGCTGCTCATGTCAGTTGTCCCTCAATACAAACAAACTGGTCTTCTACATTTTGTTGGTTTCTGATATGTTGTTTTCACATGAGAGCAAAACTCCCACAAATGAAAGAGTGCTCTTTCATTTTGCACATTCAGATGTCTCTATTCAAAAATATATGCCCTGTTACAGGCACCTTGTCTCCAGTAATAACCCTCCCTTGTGCTCCTAAAACTATATATATAAAAAATCACATAATTGAATCATTAAGGTACTTGGTACATTTACATATTGAACTCAGTGGTCAGATGATGTGCCTCCCTCTACATGTACTTCAGGGAGGATCAACCAAAACTGTTACAGGAAGCAGCATTGAGTTTAGCTCTGTCGATTCCTTGAATTGGCACAAAGTTATTCCATAAAGAATAATGCAAAATCCATCAATTTGTCCTTGTTGTACTGGGCAAAACAAATGATTTAGATGCATTTCAAAACAGACTGTTTGATTATAGAATTATAGGGTTCCAGATAAGATGTAAAGAAAAGTTGCTATTACGAAAATAATTGGAACAGGTCTCCTTGTTGAGTTTTGTTTCTTATCTGGAACACTATTAATTTGTACAGTCAGACCCCTTTAATACAGACCGAAGCATAAAAGGGGCAGAGCTGAGTGTCCTTATCATGGAGGTTTCACATTATAGAGGAACAAATCATATGAATTCTAGTTTCTTTGGGAACAAGAAAAGTGTCCATAATGTAGAGTGTTCAGTGTGTCAGTGTTATGGAGGTGTCTGTAAGGCAAGGGTTTATTAATTATAGACATGCACTTGAAACGTTAATGTGCAAGTTCCCAATACCAATTTTATAATGATACTAATAATTATTTTAAAATGGTCATTTTGCAGGTGGAACAGAGACAGAGAAAAGATCTTCTATATGCTGAAGTTGAGATAGCTGAAAGTCCCCACCTGAAGCCACATTCTGCTCCAGTGGCCAGAAAAGCAAACACTCATTATACATTCATAAATGAGGAGTCTACTCGAGCACTGTTACAAACATCTAATGCACGGAGAGAAAATCGCTGAGCACTTATCAAGCACACGTCCAAAAAAATATAGCTTCTTTATGTGACAAGTACACTGTACATGACTCACTGCAACATGTTGAATGAAAGTCATTTCTTGAGAAAGAAATAAGCTATTTCCATGATATTCATGAAACTTTAGTTTCTTTCTTTTGATTGAAAAATGGATTGAAATATTTGTTTTTAAAGTGGATCGTAGAGAATTTTAACAAGTGTATTACATGCCTCATTTGAGGCCAAGGCATTTTTTTCTTGTACATACCACTTGTAGATTGTAAAGCTGTACATGAACAGTAGATAATGCAAAAAATATATTTTCATAAGCAAGACGATTGTAGAGAAACATTAGAATTGAGAGATTAATATTTTGAAAATTACCAAATCAGAAAACTGACTTTGAAAACAACAACAGCTATAGTAGTCGGCCTACATGTACAATGTACATGTCTCTTTATTGCAGTAATAATAATTATTATGAAACAAGTAAATTTAATAGAAACTGGCACATAACATGTCCCTGAACATACATGTACAGCTGTAGCCTGCTGCTAATATGCCAAGAGCGAGTTTACATTTTTCTTTTTAATAACAATTTTTAATTTCTTTTAAGTGATTACCTGTATCTTTGTGATTGGAAAGTTGACTTAATATAACAGTTTTAAATTAAAAGACCAGATACAATCTTAATTTCTGGCACTTAAATGAAAAGTCCATTTTTAAAAAAGTCTAAATAGTAAGAAGAAAAGAGTTAACACTACTTGTTATACTGCCTTTGATTATCTATAAGAAATGTTAGGTCGCAGTGGCTAGAATTCAGTGTCTCTCGCTCCTGGTCTAACATTGGGGAGAATTGTTTGGTGTATAAACACTACTTTTAGTTTATAGTGACTGTAACCATTTCGCTCAAAGAGTCGCATTATGAAACATGTCATGGAGTTCACGTGGTTCAAGCTTTTTCATCATTTGATGCAGAATCACTAGTGGGTAACCATTCAAACAAAAGCTACATGTATTGAGCAGTATCTTCATGTGGTACTGTTTGTTTTTTATTAACCTTAAGTCTGATAGCTATTGAGCAGTAATCGTGTGATACTGCATATTTGTTTAAATAGTGAGCTGAAGAAGAGATGTTTTTGAATGAGAAAGGGCAACAACAAGTTGAATGTTCTCTTCATTTCCTAAAGGGCGTCAAGTTAAAAATGCCTTAAATAAATGACAACTTTCAAAGTGCAGGACAAATAAGCAAAATTGAAAAACAAGAACTTCAACTTCCAGTAACTGTCCATTTTTCAAAAGCAGAAACGCTTATAAGCTCACTGTTATTGCAAATGGAACTTGTAGAATGTCCTACCTTGAGATTGAAGGATATAGCAGTTTACTGACGATGGCTACAAGCTTAAGATAAGCACATTTTAGCTGTATGCTAGAACATAGAATAACGTGTGGAATACTATTGTGTATTAGTCTGAGTAATTGATTATTTTTTTTAAAAGAATTTTAAAAGAAATTGTTTTATAAAAAAAAAGCTGTTTTTACTTTCATCAGATTGACTATTTGTCTCCTGCCTGTTTACTTTGGTAGATAAAAATAATTGTTTTGTAAATAAAATTGTAAATGTTTTCAGGTTTAAATTTTTGTTGTAGAGTTGTGGCAGAGAAGTAAATAAAGACCTCCGGTATTCCAGCTTTCCCGTGATTCATTTTTTGTAATAAATTATATTGATTTTGGAACACCTCAAGCGTAGGGTGGTGGGGAGAGGTCATTCTTTTTATGTTCTATACCCACACCACTTCTTGCCTAAATTAACAGGGGCATAGCTAGCCTTTAAGCCATTAAGAGCCAGTGCCCATAACTATGGACCAAACAACGGCACAAGTCGAAAAATCGATTTTGCTCATTTTTTGCCCATAGATTGGCCCTAGCTAGGAAACAAACGGACCATAGTTAGTTTCTGCTAATGCAGTTTTTTGGGGGAGAATTTGCGAAAAACGATTTCGCCCCGATTGAGCTCAAAATCTACTTCCTGTTATGCTAAATTTTCTGAAAATTTGATTGCTTTGCGCGTCGCACAGCAGCTACTTGAGAATCTTTCAATGGTCTTTACATTCAGCTCAGGTCTTCATGGTATGACTGAGCGAAAAATAAAATAAATCGAGGTTTCTTTTGAGCGCGAAACGAGATCGAACAGAAACGCAAAATATTACGTTGTGTTGCAAACGAATTATAGCACTAAAATATCGCCATATTTTTCTATGGGCTATAACTTTAAATACCATGAAAACACTTTCTACGGGTTAACTGTACACCCACCTGTTTGAAAATCAATAAAAATCTCTGGGCAAATGGTTTTAAGTCGCCCGCCTTGGCCTGTGCTTCTCGTAAATTTTTCCCTGAACCACCGTGAGAATGTAAACAATTGCGTGACGCGGCGGTCACCCTGAATGCATAATTCGTTTCCAACAAACGTACCGCAGATGGCTATCTTAGAACATTTGGGTGAAAAAAGAAAAACAAAATGGACCACTTTTAACTTTAATATTTTGAAAGTCATCGCTTTGGAAATTTCGTTGATTAAAAACGCCAATTAAAAGCAAATTTACTTGGAGTTCGGGTGTTATTGCTATGTCGTTTTAAGCTGTCGTTCTTTCTTTGATCATTTTAATTACAAGAACGAGTTCTAGAAAGAAAATCGTTCTAAGTTCATTTGTTAAGCGATCTGAAGGAACGCTACAGTGATTAAATTTGTATTTGTTGATTTCGACGGATCGATTTTCGGTTAAACCTTTTATTTGTACCAGCACATTTAGTGCCTTTTCTCCTGCTAAAAAGTCGGAAAAAGTAAAATAAACAAATCCTAAAAGTTTAAATCATAAATAAGAGGCATCAACAGTGCGCGTGTCTCGGTAAGCTGTTAATTTGAACAATTACTGTGCTGGACGGATTGCTTTCCAGGTTACGCACGTACTATACATATAGTTCATTGTGCGCGAATGTTTCTGTTTCAAACAACTGAAATGCTCAATGCTTTTTTTCTTTTTTTCTTCAGTCTTAAAACTTAAGGTTAGAGTTTGGCTAAACCCTAAACTGTTTTGGCGGCCAAACTATTTCTGGCTAATTGCTTAATCAAATTATATATATATTTCATTGAAATTCGCTCTTCCGTGACCGACTTCCGCGAACAAAACAAGATGGATGTTCGCTGTTCATTTAAGACCACAATCCTGGTCAAAAGTGTTGGGACGGTTACGGCAGATGACTTCACAGGCAGCCTCTCTTAAGACCAAAACCGCGCAAGCCCGCCTACTCCCCTTCCCCCTGTCAATGTTGATAAAAATCTTGAAGCAAAAAAAATCCTTGACAATAGCTTCAGAATAGCCACGTTTCAAGAATTGTTCGCCTCCTAGAACAGTATTCTCGAACTAAAGAGACGATAAGATAGATATTCACGTCTTATTCCAATAATAACGATTTTTCAGCAATCGCGTTCGGTTCCAACACAACTGTCTAACCACTTTCTATTGTCCCTTTTTCCTTTTTTGTCACTTCCGATGTAGTCTTCAGAATAGCTTCATTTTCTTGCAACATTACTAGGGGGGGGGAGGGGACGGGTCAATTG
>NW_028301564.1:24020000-24082500 GCF_042242905.1 Orbicella faveolata | reverse complement strand
ATGAAAGTACACATATGGAGCAAAGCAGGTGTTTTCTGTGTGTGTGTGTGTGTGTGTGTGGGGGGGGGTGGGGGGGGCAGGGCAGGGCAGGGATATGAATATTCTCCGGAGCAACACATTTTTGTGGCTTTGCCACTCACTTCTGCTTTAAAAGACAAATAACCTCTAGTAGAGAGCAGGTCTTTGACTTAACAATTCTGACCATTAAATTCACTTCAAAATATTCTAATCATTATTCATCGTCAAGATGATAATGAAGATAAAAGTTCATGGCAAGTGGCATCATGGTGGCAAAAGATGACAATGGCCATAGCAATACCAAGTGTGAGCAATGTAAATATCAATAACAGTCCCATGAGACCTCCATCTTCCTCTGCAAAAAGAAAAAATAGCAATGATACTAATAAAAATAAAATATGTCAATTTACCTCATCTCTCAAATTTATATATTAGTAACATTTTTCATATAAACCTGGCACTGTCAGCCCATCAGACATGCCATACAACAACTCACAAAGACTGTACATATGTATGTACACATATCTACACAGAAGAAAATGTAAATTAACTTAACTTAATCACATTTTAACTTAACATACAAGTCTAATTTCTCGTTTCCTTAACACTGTTTACTAGGCGGGGGGGGGGGGGTGGGGGGGGGAGGAAACAAAGTATTGTAACTTACAAGCAATGAACTAATTGTAAGTTACAAGTAATAAAACTTTGTGGCTTTTCCTAATATTTATCAGGGTACTTTTCAGTTCATTAATTCTTTGGCTGTGTGACTTGATGTTTCCATGGCAACCATGCTTTCAAAGGTCAAATTTCTGTTTTAGTACAAATTTGGATTTTATGACAAGTTAATTGGGTCTACTCGAGACTCCATTTTGCCAGGCCTTGTGTGCACCTGCATTGACTTGCAATGACTTACGCTCACTTTGGTCAAAATCAAAGCTGCACTCAAGTCAATGCAAGTTTTTCACCATTTGGCCTTCCAACCCAAGTCAACACAAGTTGGGTAATGTCCATTTGTTGTTATAGCAACCTATTAGCCAATAAAATACAGGATACAACAAAAGACTGTAGGTCTTGAAATGTTTTTCTTGTGACTTGCATGTACCTGCAAGGAAACTTGCCAGTTCCTTTGGCCACCCAATGCAAGTCTCTACACAAGTTCATCTTGCGGCTACCTGTGACTACTTGTGAGTCTGTTTGGTCAGATTTTTTGAATAATTTTTGAGCTGTGATAAGTTAATAAAGATGGTGAAGTTTTAAGCTCGGTAATGAAATGTGAAGGTGAATTAAATGGCCTTGCTCTCCGCGAGTTCTCGTAGCTCAGTGGATGGAGTGCCCGCCCGGTGTTCGGGAGGTCATGGGTTCGATTCCTGACAGGGACTCAGAATTTTTCTTTGTCCCACGCTCGTGTCATGTTGATTAATTCACCTTCACATTTTATTACCGAGCTTAAAAATTCACCATCTTTATTAACTTATCACTACTCACGATGACTTTGATAGCATTGATCCTGGAAGAATGCAGGACACCTGTCATACATGTATATGAACTAGTTAAATGACCTTGCTCTCCATGAGTTCTCGTAGCTCAGTGGATAAAGCGCCTGCCTGGTGTTCCGGAGGTCATGGGTTTGATTCCTGTCGGGGACTCAGAATTTTTCTTTGTCCCACGCTCGTGTCACGTTGATTAATTCACCTTCACATTTTTGAGCTGTTTTGAATTTCCTTTAAAAAAACTGAAGTCCAAGATGGTGGATCCAAGATGGCCAACATTTTGAACTGCTTGACATCATATTGGCATAATATGATACCACGATTGACATGTGAATTATCACAAAAGTAATCAACTTAAGTTTGATCATTGAGATCATAGGAGGAGGGGACACAACTGGCATCCCCCTCTCCTCCAAGGTGACTCTGGCAAGTGTACATGAATACATTTAGTTGAACATGGAGGAAGGTGTGACACTGTGCAAATCCAGAAGGCCAATCAAGTTGCCAGTACCAGGTGATTATTGTCACACAGCGAGTGATTCATGTTTTAAAAACTCGGGGCTGTGCACTGCAGAGAACTCAACTGTTAAGTGTCCAAGCTACAAATTATAATTATATAACAAGTATCATGACCACGTTTGTAAGTGTTCAAAAGCCACCTACCAGCTGGTGTTACAACTTCCTGTTTTACAGGCCTCGTTTCCATAAATTCTTCTTGGGCTAAATGGAAGACAAAGTGAAATAGAGCTGTAATTTGAAGAACACTGTACATGTGTATTAATTTGAATGCCTTCAACCTAGTCTACAATTTTGCCTGATGTACATGTATCATACTAACCTTTTAAGGCTTTGTCTGTCTCTTCAGCCATCATCTTTTTTTGTCTTTCCAGTGCTTCATAAGCTTCTCTTTTCAGTTGTTTTTCTTGCTGTCTTTGCCTCTTTTTCAGTTGCCTTTGAAGTTGCTCTTTTTCTTCTTCTAGTGCCTTTTGCTCTAAGATGTGCAGGAGGATGAAGTAGATTAACTCAGTGGATGAACTCATTTGCAAAACCACTGAAATGCTACATAATTAATAGAACACAGATGACATTGAAGAGTAATGCTGATACAGTGGAATCCCATTTTGTTAACCATCTTGCGCATGCCCAAGAAACAAAAAAGTTGGAAAATAAGGTTTTGAAATCTGTTTTGCAAATGTTGAGTTAAAATTTGCTTTGGAAAAATGATAGACTGCAAGCAGTTTCTGTTTTTCCCTAAAATCTGTCTAGGGGAGAACACAAAGACTGAACAAACAAACATGTCTTGATATTTGTGGCCCAAGCAAGATGCTTGCACTACTCACAGCTTACCACTCAAATATTGTCATTCACTCAGTTTTTGCATACCTCCCCAAATATTTGAGAGCATAAGAGAGACTGCTAGCAGTATAGAAAAAAATGGATTACACTGTAGTTAAAAAAAAAAAAACAATCTTGAACATGAGTATAATTGCAAAAAAAAAGAACCTACCAGGGCTCAAAGTTTATTTTTGGCTTTGGAAGCACTTGTGCCACCAAGTGTAAATTTTTAGGTGCACTGCCGAAATTTTAGGTGCACAGCTTTAAACACTTGGAGCACCTACTCCAAAAGAATACTTAACGCTCCAAAAAGAGCAACTCAGGCTTCGTGTTGCAATATGGGCCTATTCTAGCAGTATTGAACACAATGAAAACATATAAAAGAATCAGGATATTTCACCCAAGAGTCAAGCTTAGATATTACTACTGAAGTCGCTTCATTGAGTATCTTCACTATCCAATTGCTTGTTGTTTGCCTCAACTTTGGAATTCTGTTCATGAAGATTTTTGATTTTTTCAACATCTGGGTATGCATGAGAACTAGCACAAACTTTGCTCATCTGGCTAGCTTTCAAGCAATAAAATTTGTGGACCGGCCCGTGCTTTTTGCTGCATTACTGCTTTTGATTTACTGCCATGGGTAAAATAACAGTCCCTGCAATAGATGTGGCTCTTACTCTGCAAATGCTTGGTAAGTGTTTCACATTTAAAGTTGTCGCATCCATTAACTAAAGATAAGAGCTTTACAGTATTTGCAGCACATCAATTCTTTTTCCGAATCCCACTCTAGCCACTCAAATTCCTGCAACCACGATCTCTGAAATTTATACGTCTTTCTTTTCTTAGTCATGGGCTCATCCTCGTTCTCACTGACTGATGAAGTACATGTAGGATTGTTTGGGGATGTACTCTCTGTGTGTGTATTTGTATTTGAAGGCAAAAGCGAGCTGTTTATAAGAAATTATTGTTATGCAAATGAGCATGTCACAAGAGAACAAAATTAATGTTTTATGAATTTGTTGAATGCAGAATGACTTAACTGTGATATATTAACTAATAATTTGTTAATTTACTGATTTTCTTACCTTGAAGAAAAAAAGACCCTTAATCCCGATTGGGTTTTTTTTGGACGTACTCTTGACACAGACTCCCTTGACCCTCAAACTAAAACTTTGACATGATCGTTGATTGCACAAGAAGCACCTGCTTCATTCCTTCATTTGCATGTGTCAGCAGAGTTGTTTACAACACAGAACATGGGGAAGAAATAAACATTCGAGTTCGGAGAATCCACTGGGAAATTAGGCTTACAGATGATGAAGAGAACACACACCGATGAAAGGAAAATGGTGCAACTTTATTATTTGGTGCCTGGTTGTGTTATATCAATGTTTATATTTATATTTATCAATCAGAGTACGTTAGTATGGTCAGGTGAGTAAGCACTAGAGAAGTTGCACTGTACTTTGGCTTTTAAGGCATGGTGGTGCAACCACACATGATTTTTTAGGTGCACAGCCAAAAATCTAGTTGCATACATGTATGCGACCAGTTGGTCGTTAACTTTGAGCCCTGCCTACAGTACATTAAAGATTTTGCTAAGTAGCAGAACAGAAATGTTTCTTTTTTTTGTTTGTTTTGTTTTTTCAGCTTAATGATTATTATCAGTGGTACATCGTACAATTTATAACAATTACATGTACATGACTGTATACACAACTTAATTTTTTCTCGAATTGGCAGTCTAGCTAAGAAGCTAAATAAATATCTTCAAGGAAAATAAACATTGTAAATAAAAAACAACAAGTACAACAACTAACTATTATGTTTGACTACATTATAAAAAATAAATATTAATTAACAATCAGAACTAATCCATCTTCTTTGATTATCACATGACTAAATATTGCCACTTGACCGAATGCTACAATGTACATCTTTTTGTTCTAAATATGTTTGTGACCAACTTGCATAGTAAGATCGTGAATATCATGCAATTAAAAAGAAACACACTACAGCTCACCTCTTTCTAACAATAATTTCACTTGGTTCTCTTGTTCCTCATTCTCAGCTAAGACTTTTAGATATCTCAGCACCTAATGGGTGACGGAAAAAGAAATTTAGTATTTGCAGATAAACTAGAAGTTCTGTTCTGTTCCAATGGGTCTGCCATGGAAGCCATAAAATGTAGTACTTGAAAGTGTACCATAACCCCTAAGATATTTTCTGTGTTAAATATATTTTGCTTTGTCCAGAGTATTTCTAGAAGAAATTTTTCAATTTGGTTAAATCCTTGATTTTCAGTGATATTTTTGCATGTAGAAAATCTCCCCCCTAAAAGTAAAGAACCATTTTGGTTCCAAGTTTGAGTGACACAGCAATAGCAAGAAATTACAGGACTAGTGATTTACTAAATTCTTCTTCTGATTCATCTACATTTAATGTACAGAGAGAGCGTGGTTCACTAATTAAAACAGTTTGCAAAATTTTTTCACTGGAATTGGTGTCATAGCTGTAGATCGCCCCAGATCTCTTTTTGTTCAGGCTTGAATGAAAATCTTGACTAAGTCCTTATAAATAATTCACCCAAAATCAAGGATTTAACCAAATTAAAAATAAATTTTGAAGAAGTATTCTGGACATAAACGTGGCAAAAATTTAATGGTTAGGAGCACTTTAAGCTAAATACCTGTGGTGCAACATACATATATGTACATGTACAACCTTAAATTCCCTTTACATGTGAGGCTTACATGAACATAACGTCACGCAAACACAACGTGGACATGTAAAGTACGAAGTGACATGTGCAGAAATAGCCCAGGATACCCATTCTGGATACAGGCACAGGTTGTAACTGCCAGACAGAAAATAATGTATTTTAATTATTTTTAATACACATAATTTGCAGAATTTGTACTAGGCATGAGTTATGCGTCTGAGATGAATTAGCCATCTGAAATGATAATTTGTACGCCAGGGATGGATCAATTGTCTTTAAGTATAAATCCAGAGTTTAGACACATTATGAGGTAAAATTCGTCTTTAGCTTATTCAACGGTCCAGATTTATAAGTAGATAATTTATCTGTCTAAGAGGGATAAATTGTGTCAGATGGATAAATCCCCTCCTAATATAAATTTGTATAATTTGTTCGACCATTGATATCGCTACATGTATGATGTACACCATCAACAAAAGTTGCAGTTTTCCATTGCAAATGTATGTTCCCTTGTTACCTTTATATTCCTCAATCCTTCAAATGGTAGGTTTGCAACTAACTACTATAGATAAATAACTGTATTTTTTCAGTTCCTTGAGTTGAGCACATGGTGGCTTGGTTCAAAGGGAAATTCCCAACCAAAAGGTTTGAAAATCTTTTGTGTATGGTGAAAATTGTTTGTCTTTGACTCAAGCAAAACTATTTTAGATTCTTGCTGCGAGGATAAATTTTGAATATTTATAATATATTTAAATATTTATGTGCAAAATTAAGTCAAAGAGTTATTAGTACATGTATGGGCCATAAATACATACTAAATGTACTCACATTTATGGCACATTGTCTACAGTCTTCTTCACTTAAACAATGTCCAATAACATCTGGCCATAGAGTCTGTAAAGGGTTATTCTTCAAGTCCAGCCATCTAAGTTGCTTAAGACTTACACAACTAAGTGGTAGAGAGCTCAGCTGATTGCTATACAAATCTAGCCGCTTGAGTTGACTGAGGTTACCAAAGTCCTTTGGAAGTTCTACAAGAGCATTCTTGCTCAAATCCAATCGTACTAAATGGTGCAGAGTGCAAAATGCGTCCTATAAGAGAAAAGCCCTATAAGTTTACAGACGAGTGTTTATTAATATTAGCCTGGGGTTCTCATTTGTAGCCAAACAGAGCTCATAACAGACCGGTACTGAGATCAACATACACTGTTCGATTAACCTTTAATATGCCTAACTAAAGGTAATCCCTCTCAGGCGATTTTTAGATCACTTCCGGCTTCAGAAATCACAGGAGGCTGTACAATAGCCAGTGATGCAAATTTTACTCACGTGGACAGCCAAAGTGCCTTACATGCATTTTCATCCACAACAAAAACATCTACACATCAAGCACAGTCGAATTATCCCTTTTATCTGCAGGGGACTGGATAGCATATCTAAAAATAATTTAAGAGGGGGAGGGATTAAGTCTCTTATCCCTTATCACCCTCTTGGTATAATATGCACAGTATGTCCCTTCAAATTGGTGTGAGGGTCAAGACTGGGCCAACAACAGCAAACAATATTTAATAGCTACAGTATAATACATGTATTAAATAAAAAATAATTTCTTAAACATGTTGTGATACCAAACCAGACATCACTCTGCAACACTTAAACCAGCTGTTTTTGTATTTTGTAAAAATTTAAGCAAAACACACTTCTGTTTCCACATATATTAAAAAAAAAAAACTGGTTTAAACAAGCATTTCTGTTATTAAAAAATATATGTATAGATGTACTGCCAACAGTTTTTTTTTTAATCTTTTGTCAAAAATGTTGTGCAGTCTAATTCAACTTATTTGAAAGAATTAATTTACCAAAGCTTCATATGTCATACATGTCACCTTTTATTACTTTGTTACCAATAATTATTATTTTGGTTTTTTCTTATTTTGTATTGTAATTATATATTTTTTGTTTATTTACTTATTATTATTATTTATTTATTTATTTTTTCATTGCTTCCATAAAACATTTCCCCTCATGAAATGAAAACAGCAAGACTGGAAAGAAAAATGGTAGATTTTGATATATGCAATATTCAATAATTGTAAACGACATGAGACACTGGAAATTGAATACTTATGTAAACGACAATACCAACTCAGACATCCAATCCTTGGTTCTTGTCACAATGCAGACAATTCCGGTATGAGCTTTCAAAGATACAGCTGGACCTTTTAATCAGCATTCGAGGGTGCAGGATATGGAACAACGAAATGTAAACAAGGCAGTGAATAAAAGCTCGACTAGTTTTCGAAACTCGATAGAGTTCAAGAATAAATGGCTTCGTGCGCGCCATAACCTATTTCCAAATGGTTTTAATTTTCTTCTGGAATATTTTACTCCTCGATCACTAGAGTGAACGGCATCTAACCTGATCGCGATTAGCAAAGGTGTTTTCAGGTTTGCTTATTGTGTTAAGAAAAAAAAAATTACAAATTCTCACCGGTAGAGTAGTTAAATTGTTACAAGATAGATCGACCACCGTTGCCTTAGGCAAAGAGGCCTGCAGAGAGAGCATACAATATATCAGCAAACAATTAGCAATTTGTTTCAGCTATACATTATACACAAAAACTAATAAATTAAAAAATATAAGCTATATTAAAATTTGTACTGTAAAACAAGCAAATTCGCTGCGCAACCGCTTTGATTGAAAGTTCATAAAGCTCCGTGTCCAACAAAATTGAATTAATGTTTTTCTCGGGCTATAATTACGAATACCTTAACGAAGCGGACTATCGGCTCTTTCTATTTCACAAATATGCCTTAATGTGCTTTTCATAGAGTTATCAACTATGAAACGTTTGATAGTTTGTCACCTCCTCCTCACACACACGTCCCAGCGCTCCTTCACCTGCAAAGTAACTGAAGTCCTTATGCTGTCGACTACTACCAGCCACTACTAATGATCTCCGACCGTCCGATCGCCATTTGCTCAACAGATAAAAGAAGCAATTTACCAAAACCTTCATAGCTATTCTGCTCGGATAATAAGGCAATAAATATTGGCTGGGGGTCTTAGAAGAGAGGAAAACTCGTGCGCGGCCCATAAGCAAAATAATCTTTGATCGGACGCGAAAAAAACACTCACCATTTCTCGCACAGGCACTTTAGCTAAATTGCACAGACTCAAGTCTAGCTCTTCTCCATCAAATTTGTCTTTGATCTCCTCTTTAGACAGTTTTCTTGTCATGTTTCGTGGCCACCTTTTCTACCCTCCACCAGCTGAGAAATCATATGTAATCGTCATCCCAAACCAGTCTGAGCCCGCTGTACTTTTCGCGGAGTGCCCATATGAGCAAACTAGTTCCCAGTGTCTTTCAACCACGCAACCCGAAAAAGTAGTCAAGGTACGTGGTTCCGTATAGTCTATGTCCAGACTTAGGAGAAAACAGAGCCTTCAGTTAAGGCGGGGGTTAACATGAAGGCCATATTTTTGCTGGGTATTATGGTTTGAATGCAAATATATCGTTCACGTTTCAAGCAGTGAAAAATCTCTCTGCCCATTTCAGATAGCTACGTTTTGGGCTGTTTTGTAAACTTTTTGGTGATTTTTGGGTATATTTGGGGATAAATAGTTTTTCTCAAAGGATTAGTAAAATTTATGGAAATGGGAAATTTTGAAGATTTGATGTTCTTTTAAAATTAGAATTTGAAGTTAGAAATTGGTAGACGTACACCAAACAGTTGCCCACCAACCCGGGGTGCCCTTTTGGGGGCAATCAACTGTCTGGTGGTGTTCCAAACCCCTTTTTATCCTTTTAATCCCTCTTTAAACTTCCTAAAATTTCACTTAAATTCATGTGTACCCCCGCCTTAAACAAACGATCGGACCGAACAACAAACCCTGCGTCAGTTTATTTGCTTGATCGTCCTTACGCTCAGTCAGGTTACGATGCTTTCTCGATGGGGGCCTACGTGTTGTACTTTAATTCCAGTTTCCTCTGCCTCATAAGTTGAGTCTACGATACTCACTCGAAAACTAAAATGGGTACTTCATTTATTGGTTGATGTTTGACGTTTAGGCTTTAAGCGATTAACCCAGGCCGGCCGTTCGCTCCAGATAGTCTCCCACCTTAGCGGCGGATACACACGAACACATATCAAAATTCTGCTTTGAGGTGGAAGCTAACGTTAGTTTGGCCATGCAAAGTTGATAAGCCTTAACCTCTCCAAATAATAGCCAACGAAATAAGATATAAGTATCTAATCCGTATTTCTCAGGTTAACTCTTGCGCACGGTTACAAGAAGCCGATCCTTCTGGGCTATTGAGGATTTTGACAAACTGTTCGACCCCCAACGAAAAAGTTAAGATCAATTTTGACATTGGAAAAAGGCAAGAATAAGCCAGAAAGTTTTTGTTGTCGTTGTACTCGCATTGTCACTAAAATTGAAAACACCATTTTTCAGCATTTTTGTAAAAGGATTAACTTTGTTAAAACTACTATAATGGTTTCATATAATCAAAAGTTCTTTCGGCTTGGCTAATGTTAATTAGTTCATTTCTTATTTATGACAATTCTAATTTTTTTTGAACGGCTCATTACATAACTAACACATATCCATGATTTGTTCATATCGCTAGCCATGCAGAAGGACCCTTCATCGCTGATGTGTTAAACCGCTACTAATGATGTTTAGCTTCTTTATTCAAGTGGGACTTTTAGCCTTTGGAATCTTCACAGACTTGAGTTATTCAGTGGTAAGCGAGATTTACGTTGATGGGAGCAAAGGTTTGAAGCGAGACCCTCACCTTGGCATCGCGTACGCCAACTTTGTAGCGCACAAATTTAGTCGCCTGGACTTAACTCCTCTCGTTTCCACGTCAGTAAAGGAGATAAAAGAGTGCGGTAAACTTTGCCTCGATCATCTGTCGTGTTTTTCCTTCAACTACGCGGCTTTCCGCGACAACATGGAGAGAAAAATTTTATGCCAACTTTTGCAAAGTGATAAATACAGCGAGTCAAACATGTTTGCGCCAAGCCCAATATTCCATCACTTCAGTATAAAGGTGAGTAAAAATGAAATTTAAATTTTCTGGATAATTGAATTTTCTACAGTTAAGTGTGCAAATTGCATGGAAAATGGTTATTTTTTGGCGCTGTTTTATTTATTTTTGTTAATTTTTTAATTGAATTACTTGAGCATCACAACACGCTTCACCAACTGAAGGTAAGACTGCTGGTCTGTAATTGTAATTCTCCTCTAAAATTGAAACAAAACTTAAAAGTTCTTTCCCATTTAACTCTAACATAATCTTTGAATAGCGTAACTCAGGATAGATATCATTGTACAACACAGAGCAATTTCGTACGACAATGAGGCAGGTGCAGCGAAGGATTTGTTAAACAAATAGCAAACCCATATACTCGTTTCGTATGTTTATTTTTTCATTTTATATATATATATATATATATATATATATATATATATATATATATATATATATATATATATATATATTTTTTTTTTTTTTTTTTTTTTTTTGGCGATTTACCAGAAAGGAATGTAGATGGCCACTCTGTAAAATAGGAATAACGCAAGCAAATGACAACCTTGAAACGTTTGAACTAAAATAAATCCCGATCGACATTGTTGAAAAACTTCGAATCGAAATTATACTTTGCAATGACATTATTGTTCTTTCTGGCGTAAACAGACCCATATACTCGTTTCGTATGTTTATTTTTTCATTTTATAAATATATATATATATATATATATATATATATATATATATATATATATATATTTTTTATATTGTTGAAAAACTTCGAATCGAAATTATACTTTGCAATGACATTATTGTTCTTTCTGGCGTAAACAGACCCATATACTCGTTTCGTATGTTTATTTTTTCATTTTATATATATATTTTTTTTTTTTTTGGCGATTTACCAGAAAGGAATGTAGATGGCCACTCTGTAAAATAGGAATAACGCAAGCAAATGACAACCTTGAAACGTTTGAACTAAAATAAATCCCGACCGACATTGTTGAAAAACTTCCAATCGAAATTATACTTTGCAATGACATTATTGTTCTTTCTGGCGTAAACAGACTCCTTGTTCCAGCAGTCCTTGTGCTAACAATTCAACTTGTGTGGCAAAGTACGAGAGTGGCGATTACCAATGTGCATGTGCTCCAGGATATAGTGGAAGGCATTGCGAAATAGGTATTTCACAATCAAATTTACAATGATCATCATTTAGTTGCTTGTGATGCAATGATGCAGGCTGGCATAATGGAAAGCTTAGGTTCTTGTCCATCAGGCTGAATGGATCACTGAGGGCGGTCACTGCAGGTCATTAGTTTGCTAAGAGTAAATGATGAGGCGTTATCAGCTGTCGCAAATGCCGTAACAATAATCACAAGTTAGATCATCTAAACTATTGACACAAATATCGTAATAATCGATCATTCGGAAGAGTCTGCATGGAAGCTCGAGACAAAAGTATCCTAGAATTATCTTCGTAAAACACTGGCTGTGTTACGTCAAAATGATCTGGTGAATAAACCGGACGCACCAGTTTGTACGATAAAAAGTCAAACACGATATTCACATTTTGAATGAGACTGGAAAAGTTTTGGCACGATTCCGATGTAAATGACACGCGTATCAAAAAAACTAGCCCTGCACAGATACATTTCGTTGTGTAAAGGACATTTTCTCACCCGTGCTCGGACCCATATTCAATTTCAAAGAAAAACTCGGCGTGGATGAGGAGAAGTCGCTTACTGAACGAATAAACGTTTCCGTGCCAGGCAATTGTTTTTGGTACGTGTACCATTTATGTCGGAACCGTGCCAGTAACGCTTTTTAGCGCGTGAATAACTTAACACTGACCGTCTCATGCCGCAGACGCAGACTTCTCCAGTATATAAATGCAATCATTTATACTGGAGTCAGTTCAGGAATCAGATCTTAGTTTGCATGCATTAACGCACGAAAAGTATAAAGGGTTTGAAAATGCCCATTTTCTTCATTTAAGATTAACTTTCGTGAATTTTAGAAACATGTTTTGAACGTTGATAGCAAAAACGAAAACCAACTGAAACTGATTTTGCTTGAACATATAACATCATTATCAAATTTGTCAAAAAAATGTATATCTTGGTCTTGTTCTAGTCATTTCTAAGTTAAGGGTAAATGACTGGCATTCAGCGCCTTGAAACCCTTTTGTAAACCATGCAAGAGTAGTTCGGCTCAGTTCTAAAAGTCTGAAGAGGCAGAATTCGGCCCCATATTCGATTTGAACATTGTCAACCTCTATAGACCTGCATGCTTGAACTTCGCCGCCGTTTCTTATGGTGTATATAGATATTTACCAGTAGCTGTTATCTTTGATCCAACGAAGTGCAACTTTCTTTTATCCGTTAATCCGCCGTCAGCAAGTTGTCTCATTCATCAAAGCTGATGAATACATGCACTAACCGGACAGCCTCAATCGATCTAATTAGTCCACTGTTATTTTTTCCCTTTATCAGATTGTGTGCACAGACGCTTCACATTTAACAGGGTGCAGTTTTGTTGTCTGTTTAAAGACCTTTGAAAAATCGGGTCCATAGGGCAAGCAAAATAAGAACAAAAACAAAATCTCTCTGTTTGTATATCTCAGTAATGGCATTTTGCACCATTTTCTTCGTGTTATCTTTCCTTTTCAATGCTATCGCACAGGTCGAAAGGCCAAATAAGTTTGTTTCTGTAGGACTATAGCTCTATAAAGACTCAAACCAAGCAGATTATCAGTCAATAATGATCATGTAAGTGCATAGTTTATCTTATATTCCCAAGACATCGATGAGTGCTCCTCTGATCCTTGTTTAAATGGCGGACTGTGTAGTGACCAAGTCAACAGATACAGTTGCAGCTGCCTACCAGGATACACCGGCAACCACTGCGAGACTGGTAAGTAAGTTGCTAAGCTGATTAAATACGAACACTGGCTGTAATGCAAACATTCAGCTTTATGCTATAGAAAGAAAGTTATTCCGTCCGTCCATTGTAAGTTCATGCCGTGCACCCAATCCGTCCGTCCGTTCGTCCATCCATCCGTGCACCCATCCGTCCATCTGTCCTTCCGCCATTTACTCCTCCCTCCCACCTGCCTTTCCTCCCTTGCTCCCTCCATCTATCCGTCATTCCGTCCATCCATCCCTGTATCTCTCTCTCTGACCCTCTGTCAGTTCGTCCATTTCTTCCTCCCTCCAGCTTCCCTACCTTTTCCTTCCTCCTTCCCATCTATCCATTCCTCCGTTCAATTGATTTTCTATTTAGTCCACAAACAGGTCATGAAACGTTTTGCGGTTTGTCTACTGATTGTTTAATTTACAACCTGTTTTCTTAGATATCAACGAGTGTTCCAGCAATCCGTGTTTGAATGGAGGAACGTGTATTGATGGTGTGAACAAGTTCCACTGCAACTGTCCTACATACATTAACGGAATAACGTGCGAGACAATAGGTTTGTTTGCGGTTCAATACTATTTTTGAGAATGATGCGCACTGTATATTGGCACTCGAAATTGTTATGGATTGTTTTTTTGACAGTCATTTGATAGCGTTCTAAAAATATGTTTTGACTCTGACCAGTCTATGTGCGCGAGTGAAGTCCCTATTCACCTGGGGAGGCTTTAAGGGATGCTTACATCTGACAAGTCGTATCTGTAGTGAAGTTCATACAAGACCGACTAATGTACGTTATTTCACACCGCGTCTTACATTTTTCACACAATGCACTTGGCTTATTTCGCATCAAAACGTTATACTGGTGCGAAGTCTCGTACCGGAGTGACAATGTCGACCCTTGACAGCAAATGAAAGAACTCGCTTCGGTACCCGTCTTTCCAGTATGACATATGATGATGATTTCATTTAAGTTAAATGAGCACAAACGTCCATAGAGGAAACGGGTATGGCTTCGTACCAGTTAAAGAAAGTCATCCTGGTGTTAGATAAATAGGAGTGTTCCAAACCTTTGCTGTCAAGTACACTGTATACGCACCATGCGCATTACTGCAATGTTAACCACATTTTTTCACAGGTGCCTATTCTCCATATGATAATGTGCTTTCGGGCAGTTATCTCCCTCTCTCACTTTCTACGTATTTTTTTTATCAGATGTTCAAGATCCTGTAGCCCTGTACCCTTTAAATGCTGCTTACACCACAAAGGATATGATGGGGAGTCAACCGGACGGGATCGCGTCCAATGTGCAGCTTGCGGTTGGACCTCACGGGGACACAGGTGGGTCGTACCAGTTCTGGGGTACGTCTAACAGCTACATCGAACTCCCAAATAACGGAGGGCTAGACACGCAGTACTCTCTGTCGCTGATCATGTGGGTGCTACCTGAAGGACAAAATGGCCCTGTCTTCAACTACAGACCTTCAGGGCCTTGGGCTGTTCACCTCTGGATAGTTAACGGAAATTTATTTTTCCGTCTGGCGAACAGAAATGACGTTATGGTCAGCTCTTTGACCAGTCCGGTTAACTGGGGGCAATGGATCTACGTCGGTGCGTCTTATGATTACAACAGTGGAATTGCCAGGCTTTGGATCAACGGAACACAAGTTAAACAGTCCACTTTAGGAGTCTTTACTTTGAGTACTTTTACTAATGTCAGGCTTGGCGTAAAAAGTGACGACGGCAGATACTTTAAGGGCAGAATTTCCAGAGTACAAGTTTACAACATTGCACTAAATCGAGAACAATATTTGGCTGCTAAATCAAGAGGGCAAGGCTAAATATTCAGGCTGTGATCTTTAATGATTAGTAGCTGGTACAATGTGATTGTCCTGGCGGGACTATTCGTTAAATTATGAATGTGTGGTGAACGATCAAGGTGTCTACAATCTAGCTGATTAATCTATCTTCGGAGGGTCTAAACTCCTGGATTTTCAGCCTGAAGTGAACTATCATAGGGAAAGTCTGCATACAAGCTAAATTGCCCATCAGGCCGGAGCTCATCCCGGTTTCTGTGGCACGAAGCGACTAAGGAGTATTTCTACATCCCTCTGCCCCACTGGGATGCTAGTCCATCCCAGGGCTACCCCCAGAGTTAAATTCGCTGGTACCCAATTACACACTTGGGTGAAGAAAGGCACTGTACGAGTAAATTGTCTTACCCAAGAACACAACAAATAATCCCGGCCAGGGCTCGATCCTGGAGCACTCGATTTGGAGTTGAGCGCACTAACCGTGAGGCTATCGCCTCTCCCCAAGCTATCATACTGGATTTTTACTCTAGTTTCCACAAAATAAAGCGACCACTGGTAGATCGCTACTCTTCTGAATGGCATGCTAGTGTTCAGGCATGGGTCTTTCCCGGAATTTTGACAAATTAATCTAACAGTGCGCTGGTAATCTTTTTTTTACTTCCAGGCAGAGAAAGACGTCGTTAAACGGTCAGTTAGCAAAAACCGGCCTAAAAGAGTCAAGGTCGTTCCCAGTGACTCTTGAAAAGGACTTGATAGTAACGTGTTGTATCAAGGCGGAGGGGAACGAATACCAAAGAGCGGCCCTTCTTTCTATTGTTCCTCCTCTCTACATAGCCCGCCACCTTCATAATAGACATAATATTTGTTTTAGCCTTTAGCCTCATTTCAACAAGAAATAGAGACGGGGAACGAGTCTGCAACCAAGTAACCCGAATCTATCGAACCTGCGTCGAAGGCATTAACTGCGTCACCATTTTCTTTTTTACAGACTTGGCATTAAAAAAAATGTACTTTGCGAGTAGATCTTAATTCTTTCGGTATTGAAAGAACTGCTGTCATCACATTGAATAGTCGATTACTAGCCTCCTGGACCATTCTGAAATAGTTCTTTTTCTATTTGTTGTCTTTCACTGACGTCAAAGCCGGAATGTGGCATTTCAGTTTGTAGGGAAAATGTTCACGAGTTCTTTACACTCTTTATCTTTGACTTTCCACATGGTATACAGCGTAAGACTGTCGTAAACTCTCCAGTCCACCGCTTGCCATTGACATTTCTATTCCCACTCACTACCGAACAGGTTGCTCCATCTCGGTCACAGTGATACTGGATGGGTTAAACTGGCTTCTGTTAGCACAGGAAATAGTCTGTTGTTTTGCCTCATGTTCTCGGTCTTCGTCTACTTGCACTTGTGAGCCCCGTGTAAGGCGAGTGATCTAAGTAATTAAATAGAAATGTAAATTGAGTTCTGTCAGGTCGTAGTTACATTTAGTATTGTAAGGTGGCATCGACGTCCAGTTGCTAGAGTGCCGTTTGGTCTTGGGTTCAACTTCCGTCACTGCGTCCAGTAGCTGAAGTTGTTTTCAATAGAATCGAGTTTAGCTTCTCAATCAGTCTTGTGGTGTAACAGGACCTGCCTCCTGCTAATTTTTTTCAGTGCTAGCCTATGACCCTACAAATTTCTAAGGCATGTCGGGAAACAGAATTATTACCACTACACAGTCAACTGCATACAAGCATGCTCTGAACACATTCTCGGGTTGTGCTATTAAATTTCTCACAAGTATTTGTGTGCCCATGCAGTGAGACATTAACAAAGGCAATGTGACAGTTTCTAGATCTTGACCGGCCAGCGAGAACATCGTGCCGTCAGTTGCTTAGCATCTGCTCTGCTGGCTCACCTTTGACTCGCATGCGCGAGCGACTGGAAAAAGCGAGTCGGAGAACGAAGCAATGCGGCGGGAGAAGTGATGCTCCCCAAGCGCGAGCCTGCTCGCAGACTACTTGGCATCGATATATCGTTCTCAGCAAAAGAAGACGGTATTTCTGCTACCTAACTTAACCATATACATAAAATCAATGCAAATTTTAAAAAACATTGTTCACCATACCTTAGTAAGAAAGACCAAACAAAGCACGAGGGTCGTGCATACCAAAATCACGGAGTTGTTAAAGATTCTCTTGGCCAGGAAATTGCTGAGCACAAACTCTGTTGTAATGGAGACCACCGAGAACAGTAAGATGTTATAAACTGCTACACCGATGTTCTTGGAATCGTTGAGTTCCGCGTAATGCACATTCCTTGTTTCCCAGGCTAAGAAGACCCCAAAAAGGAGAAGTATGCCTTTGTAGATCATTATTCCAAGGACCCATTGGGAGTAATGTTCTGAGACACATTGATGATTCATGGTTATGATGTTAATGTCTTCATTGTCAGGCTGTAGCTAAAAATGAAAAAAAACAACAACAAAATCAAAGATATCTTTTTAAGATGGCGGACCTTAATTATAACTCAATGGAAAAATAGAAAGCTTTTGCACATCATCTGTTCGGTTATTAAATTTGTATAACCTGATTGTTCATACTTATATATGCATATACGGATGTCCCTGAGGCGGCGTAGTTGGACGTAAGCACCGTTATCTATATATGCCTTAAACTTCACGTTCAAAACGATAACTCTTAAACTCATACGCTAAAATTCTGGCTCAGAGAGGTAAGATAGTCATTTTAACGAATTTTCCCTCATTTTGTTCTTGCTTTATCCTCAAATGGATTAATCCGACATACTGAGTCACAAAGAAAATTATATTACTTGCAAACGAAAAGTGACCGTTTCCTATTTTTTCTTGTACCCTCTTTAACCCTCTTCATCTTCTTTCTTACCTCTTCAGAGATTTTAATTGTTTCTGATTGCAATGGATCCACAAGCTCCCAACTCACTAGCACCACAACATCCACGAGCAAAAGATGAAAAATTTTAAGGAACAAGTGCGCCGTGTTCAGTCCTCCTATCTGTGAAGAAGAGCAGTCATATATGAATGAAATAGTAATTGCTGATTTATTGTCTTGATCTTACTAAATACCAAGAACATGTCAGGTTACCCGGCTGAAGACAGCCATGTGACAGTCAAAGTTTCTAGCTCAAGAACACAGCTAAAGGATTCTGGCCAGTACTTGAACACGGACCGGAACGCAATCCAGGGGCAACGCACTTATTAGGTTAATAAGTCGCCCGAAGGAATACTGAAATTTATACTCCTGGTTGGAGACAGGAACTGCAAAGGGCACGTTTCCTGCTCAACAATAAAAGGATCCTGGCCAGCGCTAACCTCCTACGTAGATGCTCTTTTGGCTTCTCTCCCGCCACCCCGCCACCCCTCCCCCCCCCCCCCCGGAGGAATGTCTGCGTAGGAGGCTGGGCCAGCACAACGCAGTAATTATTAGGTCGGCTGATTCACTCGAATGAACACCAACTCAGTGAAAGTACGTACTTAATGAACTTTTTGCACATGACTAAATTGAAGAACAGAAACTAATCTAGATGTCATACTTGTCGCTTCAGACGCCTATTTGTGAAAATTTTGTACACTCGCCACGTCTTTGACAACATCCCTCCAAACACCAGTGTAAAACCGACAACAATGAGGTACGCGCGGACCTTGGGATAGAGGAGAAGAACAAATAATTAATTTCATAACTGCCATTCAACATGGCGCTCTGCTCGGCAAAGTTCAATCAAAAGAGTGACAAGTAATTAGTGCGCAAATGCAACCTGTGGCAAATTTTATATATAACTAATCATTCAGTCTATCTTTCACCCCTAGAACTGCCCTCTCAAGCCTGCAATATAACCTGACACACACATATCTGAGCAAGGAAGGCAGGGCTAGTCCGTTACTGACAGTCTGAACACATTCTCTTAGGTAGGAAGGAAAAAACAGGGTTTCTAAACTCCATCTTACTAAATGCAGTAAGAAGGAAAAAAATTCAAATGGGAAGTGTTTAACATTATCGGAGATCTATAATTTGCTTGAATAAGCTATTCGGGGGCTATATTCATAGCAAATGCTGGTGGTGAGACGATGAGCCGCATTCGTGGGCAGGAGTGACAGAAACAGACGAGCCTTGGACTGTCTGCCCGGTCCAGCCTCTTAACTACTTAGCCGATTTAATTCATTTTCTCGGTTCTATAGCTAGAAGCAATGCAACTGATGATAGCGAAGGTCATAACTATATACCTACCTGACAAATAGTTCTGCTTTTTCCCACGTATACAATTGAATTTCCGAACGTAGCCAGTAAAAGGTGGGTATAGCACAAGAAACATCCAAATGCTATGATGCTATTGAAATGCGGGGAGGACATCTTGATAATTCTGGTATTAAATTAAGAAAACGCTAGTTAGTTTGACCAGCTATTGCATCGCTGATTCCAAGTGGTGCACGGTCGGTCGTTAAAAAGGAAACAGACTGACAAAACCGTGAAAGGACAGTAACAGTAACACACAGAAAAAAACAACAACAGAGAAATGGTCAAACGTATATGGATCGACACTGAACGAAAGAAAAAAGTTTAACTGGCAGGCAGCCACTCAAATGGATTTTTTGGACATACAAACCTACTCTCGATATGTTATCGAAATAAGTGCGTCAACCGGCAGTTAATATTAATTAATATTAACTACTATTAATCAATATATATATGTTGTCTTGATAATTGACTGCCCAGTACAGATAATCCTACATGTATTTCCATTCCACTGTCTAGCCATTTTGAGATTGTATTCCTAGGCAAATCATTTCGCCTCAAGCATGTGTCACTGCGTCGGATAGAATCCAAAAAAGTTATCATTTATTGATCGCGAAATATATGTGGATATATTTTTGCATGTAAAAGCCAATTGCTCCGAAGGTCATGTTATGATCTCTCAAATCAAACCATCCAATCAGACATTGACGCACCCTTAACCCTTTCAACTGTCAAATGAAGGCCAGCATGTATTAACAATGGTGACCAACATGGCACTAACCTATGCTTTCTGTATACAATATTCATAATCAGGCATCCTAATGAAAACAACATTCCAAAAGAGGACGTGACCAGTGTGAGGATCGTAAGTTGCTTTGGTGCTTTATAAAGCTTGGTCTCGTTAACAACTCCATCAGATGGAATTTTCCCTTTAGAAATAAACAAAAAAGAGAAAATACTTAAGGTTTAAACGACAATGTCTTAAGTAACATTAATGAGAAGGAGTACAAGAAGAGGAACAACAACAACAACAACAACAACAACAACAACAAGAATAATAGCCACAACAACAGCAACAGCAACTTCGATTTTAGTTTTCAAATTAATTAAAAAGTGAATTCCCATTCGGGTCGAACTGGTTCACACAGACAGACTTACTGAGATTGTATATACTTGATTTGGTTTGTTTAAATGTTGTCTAATTTCTAACATTGGCTAAAAAACCAGATTCGATTTTCAAAGATTCTCATGAGCTGGACTAACAAGATACTTTGTTCAAGGGCAACATTTCTAACAATTCGATTCAATACAGCCTTAATGTAGAATACCTTCCCACAGAAATGGCGAATAATTTAAAGTACTTGAAGATGTATTGCAAAGTCCAACCACTTTTCTCAAATCGCCTAAAAGTTGAGGCAAAAAAAAAATAAAATAAAATAAAATAAAATAACGGTTAGTTTGTAGAAGGAAGTCATGGATGCATCATTCCCTAAACCAATCAAGAAATGATATTGGAAAACTGAACAAACACACCTTGTTGCTGTAAAATTTCTATAGTAGTTTCTCGATCCCCGTGTTTGTCAAACTTCACTGTACCCTGTAACGCAAGAAATAGAACTGTATTAATAACAAAAGTAGGGAGCTAATAGGCCACGTTCGATCAATCAAAATTTTAACATGGTTCGGAAGCTTTCGGGTCAAAATGTTAAAAATTTTTTAAGTTTCGTTTGTCTCTCAATTCCCAAAAGAGACTTGGATACAAAGAAAGCAACACCAAATATAGAAGTTTGTACTGAAAGCCTCGGAACCATGTTAGAACATTGATATATCGGTCGTGGCCTATTGCAGAACTAGCACTTGGATTAATCAATCTTAAACCTAAAGACTATCCGTAAACCGGCTGAAGTTGGTAGTCAAGCCTTCCTTAGGTCAAGCCTGGTCAAAAGAGAAAGCTGCGACACATGTTTCAGTAAGAATATCATGAAAACGTTGCTAGTAATTATTATATAAGATGCTAAAAGTTTAAACAAGTGTACAGTCGAACAACCTGTGAGCGACCACCCAAAATGCCAAGCCTAGGTAGTCCCTTACGGAAGGTGGTCGCTCGCGAGAGCTTAGACCATATTGAGTCAAAATTTTGCCTCATTATATTAGCATATGGTAACTGCAGAGACTTGCCCCGTGTTTTAACGTTTTGTTCATGTGAAAAGTCAATTTTGAGACAAAATCCGGTTCTTCGTAATGAAAAATTTCCGTCTCTTTTACTATCCAGGAATGCGATAATATTACAACACCTTTAGTTATTATCCAACATCTGTCAAATGGTGGCTTACGAGAGGTTAAAAAAATATAAATTTCAAACTATTAGCCCTAAAAGTGGTAGCAGCCGCTTACTAAAGGCTTCAAATATAGTGATTTGACTCGGAAACGTTAGGGTATTTTGCAAAACTGGTCACTGAGGAGAAGTGGTCGCTTACGGAGGTGGTCGTAACCGGAGGTTCGACTGTATCATACTCTCCTAAAACATTCTAACTAGCATTCTAATTAGCCGTTAATTAGCAGTATATCCACTGACCGACATGCCAATGAAAGTTAGATTCCTAAGCACTCGCTTGAAAAGTTCAGTGGTTTCCTTGTCACCATATGTTATGCTTGACAAACTCTTGTTGCGAGCTTTGAGGACTGGGGACGACTTCTGCAAAGTGAGTGCAATGCTCCATATCGCGTCATACGCAAAAGACGAAAATGCATTAGCGGGGTAGTTCAGTTTTTTGCTTTTTCTCATCAGCTCCTTGTCGAGCTCGACAGCGGTCTGAAAACAAAAAGATTCAATGATTAACCGGATGTTGAGTGCATTCGGCTCATTTGAACAAATTAGCAAGAAAATGGCACTCCTTAACTGAAGCGCGACCTGCGAATGTGAAAGGATTTTCACCTAGCTGTTGATCAGAGTCATCGAGGGTTGAAAGGATGGTCTGTGAAAACGATTCCGAAAAACGCTTTCCGTGAGGTCAAAACTTTTGTCATCGTGAAGACCTTACAAAAGCAAGCAAGATGGAAACAACAGGCGGAAATCCGTCTAGGTTCGCCTACTAGTTGAGTCACGAGAGAAGAGTGCTTTCATTAGAACGGAGTGTTTTTGTTGTTGTTGTTGTTGTTTTGGTGACAGATAATCGAATTTCGTACCCTAACTCTAGACCCAAATTTACCCCAACCCTAAACCCTAACCCATTACGTTTTACTTCCAGAGGAGGAAAGCCGTCACTAACCTTTCCAGCAATTGTAGGGGTTGTGGAGTCTCCGACAGGTAAAGGTCTGGTAGCTAGGTAGTTGCCAGCTGCTAACTTTATGTCGTGTTTAGTACATGAGGTGTCAGCGCTATTTTCCCACCATCTGTCACTGTACCATCCGGGAAGCAACCACACATACTTCCTACCATAAATACCTTGCAAAAATGCCTGGCAAGTCAAATTAATATCATTATGATCCCAAGGTTTTTTGCTCTTTTTTTCGTCACGATAAAACATACACACGATAAGTCAGAATACTGTCTGATAGCTAAAGCCAGTGATACTGCTCCCAGTCGCGCTTACTTCAAGATAGCTCTCCCAGAAATGGCTAATAGACCATTTTACAGTTGTCTGCTCAGTGACCTGGCCTTTGGATGGTAGCGAGGCTGGAGTTGACCTTGTTTTGATACAGGCCTCACTGCTTTTGCTGTGTAAAACAAGTTGTTCTGATGCTAACCAGGTGTATTTACATGACAAAAGCAGTGAGGTCTGTATCAAAACAAGGTCAACTCCAGCCTCACTGCCATCCAAAGGCCAGTCACTGAGCAGACAACTGCAAAATGGTCTATTCCCACCATGAGACGCGCCTGCAGGGAATCATGGTAGTTATATTCATCAAGACAATTATCCAGTTCTCGATGATCAGTACAACTACCTTGAATTCCTGCAGGCAAAGTCTCATAGAGGGAATATCAATCGGCCATAAATTAAAGTAATAAAAGTAAGAAACTACTTAGTACCTTGAGAAATGTTCATCAGTGCGTTGGTCGAGTTCAGGTCCTGTGATCAGGCAACGGTTTTATGATTTCATTTTGAAGTGCAACGTAAGCAGACAAATGTTTCTTAGGTAGTGCGCATGCAGCAGAGTGATTTTACCTAACCCCCGTAAAAAGTTGTTACACAACTAGGTACTATTAACCACTACTTTCATGGTTTTCTTTTGTTATAGTTTTGGCTATGTTGGACTAATATTTTAGATGTGTTTCACAGGTTAACTTAAAATCACTCTATATCAGATGCACTTGCCTTTTAAAATTTGGTTTAAAGCTGTCAGTGGCTTGGTTGGTGTGCACTGGTGTGCTACTAGTGAGGCAAAATATATGCAGTGATTATCTAATATTACATGTACCTGACATGAGATTTTTCGGAACTGATCTTCATACATCAGACCAATGATTATTCTGACATCTTTGCTCTGTAAGAAATCACAATACCCCCGATTAACTTATAACAACCTGATCGCAGTATAATAAATTAGAATTACAGAGATTGCGATATAGAATTACTACGAATCGGCAAATAGCCACCTTGATTTTATGAGAGTATTAAGCAAAGCTTTACTGTTTATCAAACCTCTTTAATTAAAACAGCTGTAGATATTTAGGAGACTTGACTCAGGTTAGCTAACACCGTCAGACCTTGCCACTTGAGGAAGATTTTGTTTTAAATGTTGACGTCTTTTTGACAACCTTTCGCTGGACTCTATTAGGGAACTGCCCAGGGTGGAGATGTTCAATTGTCAAATTCATCATTCACTTTTGTGGGAACTTTGAAAGTCTTAACCTGCGAACGCTTAAAACCAGCGGATAGTTGCCGCAGCTTGATTAGCATGTGAAACGGAAGCTATCAGAAGCTGTCAAAAACCTGTCAAAAACTCGTCAAAAACTAATTCTTCGTTTGCACTGTCACGCAATAAAAATATAATTCGAGATCCATTCAGTGGATAAAGTCAAGAAATTGTTATGTTATAGGGAATAAAAAAAGAAGACACATGTCCTAGTTTTAGGTCTCTGCGTTCTCCAAAACGTCGGATATTCGTCGAAATATTTTACACAAATTTACAGAGCCGCCATGTTGGTGTACCTCCGTTGTACACCACCATCGCGGCCGGAAAATAGTGTAAACATCTAGAACTTACTTTGGATATCTGGCAACTGATTATCTGAACTGAACAAGTAAGCATTTAAATAAGCACTTTTCCTAATGTGTTAACGTCTAAAAAGGGTAAAAATCGCGAGATAAGTATGTATTTTTCGACAAACGCGATCATAGCTTTATGTCACGCAGCGCCATACCTCTAAATTCAAAACTCGCTTGTTTCCAGACGAAGCAAGCTATTAAAATATAAACTGAGAAGTTGTAAACAGATATAAATTTACCGCCTCTTATGCCTGATGGCAACGGGTGGCAACGGTAAGGCGCGTAGCACTGTAACATACCTTAATGTGACTGACTGTGTGGAAGTGCTGTTCATCAAAACTGTCAATAAACACTATTGTGATTTTATTACGTTTCAGTAAAGTGACGAGGTTCTCTTTAGTCTAAAGATAAAAAAAAATTAAAATAAGAAACACATTTCCTGTTCTTCCAGTTATTTCCTGAAGCTACTAGCAAGTACACACATGTGTACTACTCATTTAATGCTGTATCTCCGCTCATATAATCTCATGACAAAGGCTTATGCACGGGTGCGATTTTCTTAGATCTACGCAAGGCCT
Organism: Orbicella faveolata; assembly: GCF_042242905.1. NCBI lineage: Eukaryota > Metazoa > Cnidaria > Anthozoa > Scleractinia > Merulinidae > Orbicella > Orbicella faveolata. The sequence continues at coordinate 24,057,130 of NW_028301564.1, read as the reverse complement.
TGGTAAATCCAGGCTTGTTAATAGCCAAACTACAAATGTATGGTTGCTCTTCTTTAACACTACTTTGGTTCAAAATTGACCATTGGTCAAAATTTAACCGGCAGCTGAGCAATGGCGTCAGGGCGGAAATTGTAACTGATGACGAATACTACAGCACCCCCACCCAGCCTCTCCTTATTGCTAGTGTCGCTGGATCAGGATTAAATTTCCTCCGTTTCAGGATACAGCAGCATTTGCCAGTTAGTCCAACAATTATGTGTGTTCTGAGTGGTAAATGAATGTATGTGGAAATAAAGTGTAGCATACTAGTTTAGAAGTAATATATCAAGCACGAAATAGCGTGTTCGACCACATTTTCAAATACCGAGAAGAGGGTTGAAAATACGACGCGCAGCGGAGTATTTTTGACCAATTTTCGAGGTATTCGGAAATGTGGTCAAACACTCTTTTGAGTCCTTGATGTATCTTCTCAAAAGAAAATAAAACTATGGCGAAAATGGAGAAATAAAATCGTAAAAATCTGTACTGAATGATAAAGTGAAGATATCCAAACACCGTCACGGTAACAATTTCCTTTATTTCTTTATTAATGAGTTTGAGAAGTTTCTCGATAGGCAAAAAAAGTTTTCCGAGGAAAAAAATGCAAATAGAATTTACCTTGGTAAAAATGTGATCCTGTTGTACGAGAATCGCAACTCGTTTCCAGTTGAACTTTTTCAGTAAGTTCACTATAGCATAGTTATTTAGAGTCTCGGATGGACTGGTGCGAGAATATAGCGGAAATCGAGAGTCTTTTGAAAGCAAAGGCGACGTGTTACTGTAGCCAACCTAAATTTTGATTAAGAAAACAAAACAAGCCTTGTAAGTAACTAATACCCCATTCACAGCAACTAAACTGGTTTAACTAAATCAGGTTTAGGTTTTTCCAAACCACCTTGCTACCATGTTTTAATCAAACAGGTTTTTGCCTGGTTAAGTTGTGGGGTGTGCACGATATGAGCAGCTAATTTTTAACCTTGTTTAGCTAAACCACTTTTAAACACGTCGAACATGTTGGTGTGAACGGGGTATAAGATTACACGTTTTCTATCGTTTCACTGAGTCTTGCTATGAATATAAATGAACATTGCACCTTTAGTATTTTTGTCGGAACCGCATTGCTGTTTCCAGCACCATAAATCATAGTCAGCAGGGTTTATTCCTTTAATCCACGAGGGTGTTGAAAGAAAAGAAAATACAAAGTAGAACACCTATGTTCTGCGCGAATTCAGGAAATTAAACTAGCCACATGCCAGATCAGGAATGACAACAACAACAACAACTTTATTTGTACTCATTCATTCAGCTAGAAACTTAACAAAAATAAGTTTAAAATAAAAAGAGCGCATGGCTGCCCGAAATAACCTTAATGGGCTAATAAGACTGGTTAGCCAACCTTAGCGATTTAAAGCAATTATTTATTTGGGTCAAATAAATGCTGCTATAATGTTCATTGGAAGATCAGTGATATATTACAAAAGGGAAAAAAAACACCATCTTAAGAAATCGTATTCATAGAAAAGTACGAGGCAAGTATTTCTAGATAAAAGATCATGTAAGGTCATTTGCTACCTGCACCGCTCCCCAAAATGGAGCGGCTTCCGCGATCGGTTCTGCAGCTGGAGAGCAGCCTGGTGCTGTGAACATGATTTTCGTTGGTGGCCTGGACACTAGATCCAGCATTGCTCTGATAGCGGCACCACTGTCACACTAAAAATATGTAAAAAAAAAAACCCTTATAATTATTTATTTCTAACCTAAACGAAATATCAGGGTTCAATTTTGTTAGGCCAGCCTGACTGACTAAGGCAATTTGGAACCTCGAATCGATGACATTGTCAAGAAGCAACTTGGGTAGATGAAGTAGTATAGCGATGTAAACGTTTTCAATAACTAGAGAGAAGTTGGATAAAGTACCAGCTAATTGATTTGACATCCAAGTCCTTAACATTCAAACTTGATTTTACTAAAGGAAACATTTTAGTGTAGTAAAGTATTATTTGTCATATTTCCTTCAATTTGAAAGTTTTTCTGTTCGTTAAGGTAACAAAACATGTGACTCAAACTTCTTTAACTCGCGATATCTTCTGCTTACCTTGGAATCCCTCGAGTCCTCGTGTAACTTGTACCCCGGTAGAATGGATTGATTTTTGTTCACGTGATCTAACGCCATCTGGACTGCTGGCATGACTCCCTTGGAACTCCAGCCTTTGGACGAGACATTGACGGCATAGAAGGTTCCAATGTACAAGTCTTCTGTGCCAGACACCCACTGACTCATCAGCGAATTAGAGAGCAGCAGCCACAGGGAGAGGTTTAACATTCTCATTATCTTGACAACTTGGCTGTTAGTGACGTGAATTCCATGAAGCGTGACTACTTAGCTAGTCCTTCAGAGAAGAGAAAATAGATTATTCTTAACCCAGTGAGGTTGAATGTCCAGATCTTCTTATGCATGTCGGAGATGATGTGTGGACGAGAACAATGACAATCTAAGAATACAAGTAAAGCTTCGGTAGATATTAAAAAATTCATGTAAAAGCAGACTGATACCTTCACCGTAGTAGAAGGAGGTAGGTGGGGAAGGTGGTGGATTTACGTTGCTCCCAATTGACGATTTCCGTTCTGGTAGGACAATTTCAAAAATATTTAGCCCTCCGTTTGCCTTACAGGGTATGATGATTTCGTTGATTATGACGCCATATAACGTCACGTGATGATATTAAGATCGTCATCATCCGATAATTCTAACTCAAGATTCTAGATCTCGTACTAAAATAAAATAAAATGAATTATTTTTTCTATTTTCCAAGAAGTCGGAAATAACGTAATTTGATGGAAATAACAACCTAAATGATAATGGGATGTATAAAGGTTTTGATTAAAACCAAATTTTTTTGCCAAAACAACTTAAAATTTAACTTAACCTGCACGTTAAATAGTGTCTATGGCTACAATGTGTCAGAAAACATGAAAAATCAGTGAACACATTAAAATAATGACAGCTATTAAAAGTGTCATGAAATCCTGGCAAAATTTTGAAACCGTACCCAAGGATTCGAGCCAATTTTGTTCCGTCTGCAGATGACGAGACGTAGAAACGGAGTTTGAAACATTCAACCGAGTGTGATAATTTCTCTGCACGTGCGTTGTACACCTTGGGACGCTTTTTTGTCGTCCTTTGATAAAACAACAGTAAACTTATACCAATTCATAGTATTTTGGACAGCCTTAAACACGACAGTGAATCTTTCATGACACCATTTAGAATTAGAAGCTACTTTAACATCATGCAGCTGGAGGGATGATCTGACTCTGATGGACACATCGAAGACAGATTAAGAAAACTACCGTGAGTTCTTTAATAAACATGAATGTACTTTTTCGAACTTTTGATCGACGTTTACTTCACTATCACCTTCGTGGCTGCTAAAGCTTTATAATTTTCTGAGGAGCTTGAATTTTGTAAGGCCCAGTCTTTCTTACAGGCAATTTTTAGCTGTTATTTAATGCACTGGCCTAATGTAATGCATCTCGAGTTTATTCTAGCGCATAGTGTTTGACGTATGCGATAACGCAACGTTTGAGACAAGTCGAAACGATCAATATTCGTATTGCTTAACTTGTCAACAGCGACAATCAATTGCAAAACGATCTATTCATTAGTAAAACTTCTAACAAAGACAATCTATAGGAAAAAAAATTCAAAACAATCAGGAAGCCAAAGTCTTCTCTGCTACAATTACAAGACAAATCAATTCAGCACTCTCTCCAAATGTCACAGATATCAACGATTCCAAAACACTTGCAAGGTTCTACAATGAAAACAATTTATATTTCTTCCCTCACTGGTGAAGTTGTGAGAAAATTGGTTTTGGTCGTTTAGTCCATATTCTGAATGTGAGTTATGTTCAAAATTAAGCTTTTTGACTTGTTTCGAACGAAATGTTATGGTAAAAGAGTTTTGAAACGATACACCCACCCATACGAACGTTCATCAGTCACCACCAACGCAAGATTCTTGATCTAGTAACAAAAATTGAAAAAAAATAGGCATTGTCGATTGCACTATTTCTTCGTTTTGTTATTTCGTGTTGACTTGGCCTGGACTTTGAAGCGTACCAAATTTTAACAAGGTAGGTTTTGAATTTGTCGCTTGGACAAACGCATCATATTGATTATTGGCTCAGTGCTAGTTGAATTTTATGGAGACCAAAGCTAATTAACTAATTTCGAGTTCAGGTGGCGTTTTACACGAGCGATTTATTATTGATATATTAGCAGTTGGATCTACTTTTTCGTTTACGCGCTTTGCGATATCTATTCGCGTGTATACGTTATAAAACAAAGTGCGACTTATCTTCAAAACATGATTTGAAGACGGTTGTAGTCAGAGCTCTGACAACATCTGAAAGCACTGAAGTTGGATCTGACACCAAGTTAAAATGGAATATTCAACAACGAAAAATTAACTTCTTTGAGTATTTTGGGGTATATCATTAAGTGCGTTGCTTTCCTGCGGTAGTTCATATTTGCACCGTCTCTATATTTAATTTAATAGTTAGTTAAACAAATCCTCAGTCTAATCCTGGACGAGCCTCTCTCTTAAAGAAGCACTTCGCGACTAAATAATGTTAATGTGTACATCTGAGCATACTTTATCATTTTCACAATTACAGTGCTATGGTACCACCAAACATATTGCAGTAGTGGTCAGAGTATTTTTTACCTTTTTTGAAACTAATAAACAACTTCTAGATCATTGCCCGTGGCCACAAAATAGTCAAGAATACAAGTTCTAAATTCGTCCATTAATCGTTAACGCACCTTTGGTTCTTGCCACAATTTTTGTTTTTTTGTTTCTGTTTCAAGAGCGAAATGTGAACGTGACTGGGTAAAATTTTCCCCTTTCTAGTAATAACTCTAGCTATTGAGTTATTATACAGTGTTACCGTAAGAAGTGTTTTTTTCCGCGTGATTTTCTACCTGTAGGCGCAGCTGTAACATGATGAACAAAATATGAGAGGAAATGGAAATGCAACTTACGCGTATGTAGACACAACGCAGAGTGATCGCCAATTTAGAGCTCGACGGACGGCTAATATCACGGCAAGATTCAGTTATTTCTACCTTGCCATTGGCCGTGGGTAACAACGTCTCAATTGTCATGAAAACACCTGGAAAAAGATCTCTGTTTCCAGAATGCGCGAGCTCATGTTGATGTTTAATTTTACGTCAAATTGTTATTCTAACCGAGCAAAACGTCATTATGTCGAAACAGTGTCTTGTCTTAGTAGGTGCGCAAGACACTGCCAAATAGCTTAAAAAAATGACCCTTTAAACAAGCTTAAAGGAAAACAGCTTTCGTTTTTCAAAGAAAACACGAAAACAAAAACATTCATACAGCTCATTCACAGAAGTAAAAAGTAAAATTTCCTTGTGCAGAATAATATGAAAACCTCATTACATAAATAAAAAGTACTGCTCAATGGTGGCGACAAGAGAAGAGCATCTGCAGCTGGTTGTTTTCGTTTTCAAATGCACATATTTCAGTCAAAATACAACATTAACGTTAAATTACTCGATGTTACCTTTGTTAGCTTCAGTTTTTAGTAGCTTGGCCCTTCGCCTTTGGCTCTTTGTCCAAAGAAAACCTATTTTTGGAACAAATGACCGCTAATTTTGTTTTCGAAATGAGCCCAAAGTGAACATTTTTGGAAGAGAGGTGTTGATTACTAAGCGTTGATACAACTGCTGTCGTTTTCAATAGAAAATGACATATGCCTTGTTCTATAATTCTGACAACTATGGGTAATTAGCATTTGTCGGACCAAACCAGTTAGGATTTACATTTACATTTGGATTCTTGTAAATCCACCCAGTGACATGAATGAAGGATTAAACTGAAACAAAGGATGGATACACTCTTTTTTACGATTAATTTTTGAGTTGAGCTAAACATTCTTATTTTTTTGCGATTTGAGCTTGAAATGTCACATGGTATAGTATTTCAATTTTTACGATAACTGCAGAAATTCTCGCGCGCTCACTGGCTAATTTTTATTGCCAACAAGCGGACAAACAAATGAATTTATAATTTAATACGCAATACGTCAGCGAGTGAGAGCGGACAATTTGACAATTTGTTAAATATCATATGTCAATACGGACGTGACCAGTAATCCTATCTTCTGTGTTAGTGTCAGGCAACGAGAAAATCACATAACGTAAACTAATGTCAAAAAAAATGGTACTAAGTATTTGGGTTAAATCGTCCTGTTAGACCACATTTTTAACTTGAAAATATTATTTTCCAAGTTGTAGTGAGTTACTCCATCACTCCTTCACTGGGTCACTTCCTGTTAGACATTAGGAAACAGAGGTGGGGGTGGGGGGAACCTACCATATGAGAAGGTCAGGAATTTTCGTCGGAAAATTTGAATTTAACTCCTAAAGGAGGCTAATGTAGGCGTTGCTCGAGCTTCACTAGAAAAAAAACAATGAAAAAGAAAAGGAAAAAGAATTTAAAGTCACTACTTCGATTCGAACTGCCGTAGTCCCACATTTTAAGCCAGCGCTTAACACATTGTGCTTCTTTAAGATGTTTGAAGGTGAAAATGGTGAAAATATTAACTATATATCTAGGTACCGAAAGACTGGGTAGTTAGCACATCAGGCTCAAGTGAGTTTCGAGTGTCTTGTGGACAGTTACGTGCCGAACTTGAAATTGTGGGTGGCTGGTTTAGGCGTTGTCGAGCTTGTTCAAGTGGAGGTGATACGATTTACTCACAAGCTGAATTGTTTTGATGGCAATGTTTCTCATTCGTGGATCTATTAAGAAGTGGTTTCGTTTAACGGACTCACAGCTCGATATACTAATTTCGCCGAACGACTACGTTTGGACACAAACTACGAACGGACTCGCATAATTTATGGAAAGAGAGTTAACTTCAGTCCTTATATTTGGGCTACAAGCGAATGTAAGTATTTGAACTCAACACTATAAGGGACACAAAATTTCAATGTACAATATACAAACTACTTTAAAGCTGACTGAAATGGATTATATTGTTTCATATATCACTTTGCAGAAATCTATGCAATTTAAACTTCATTTATGAGCTGTGTATCCTAATATTGTGTTCCACCTTCAGCCTGTTAAATTTTCATTCTTACATTTTGGTGTTATCACACTGAACTTTGAAGTATATACCCTGCTGCTGTACGTAACAGCATCATTGAGTTGATAACTTAGCAAAATTAAAACTACATAATCTGCATATCTAAAAGACTGTTACCTTAATCAGTAAATATTTCAGTGGATTTGGTGCAAGAAAACTACGCTTCCAATAAAAGCACTTTTTATCTTCACTTTTTGGTCAACTTTCTAGTTCAATCTATTTAAAAAATATATCAATAAATAATTATTTAAAACAAAGGATTTTCTCGAATTTTACCAAAGAACGAAATCCATGCTTACATCTAACAATCTTAAGCCAGCTGAGAGCTGGCTATAAGCAAGCACTGGACATTACTCCTAGTCTATACATCACTTTTAACCAAACAAAATTATCTTGCCGTTTTTGACTACAGCACTAAGAAGACATGAAGAGATGCATGTAATGTAAACGCCTTGTAGACAGATCTGAGTAACAAATAGTCTCGTAACATTGAACTGTTTCATTTTACAAATATCACAACACACTCTTGAATGGAAAAAGGCTTTATTCGCTTGCTCGAAAGCTAGACTGCCCTCACATTACAAGTAGTTCCTTAAAGAGCATTGCCTCAGTACACCTGTTCATGATTTATTTTCGAAGTTCAGTGGCTGACAGCCACTTTGCGATTAAATTTTAGGTTACCTTTATTTATACTAATCATTAAAAAAAACAAATAAGCAAAATAAAAACGTTCGTAACTGACTCTCAGCCTGAGATATGTTTTTAGGTTGTTCTTAACATTATGGTTAATCTTAGCATCAATGTTTTCATAAAAGGGTTCTTGTGTAATGATAAAATTTTCAGCAAACTGTGAACTTAAAGAGGTTCCGGGTGCTTATTTGTAATGCGAGCTCTGGTTGTTGTCGTCTCTTGATAAGAGAGTAGCAACTGGAGAAACGAGTAAGTTACATGTTAAATTGATTAACTCTGAATTACTCAAACGAATTTCTGGTAAATTAATTACTGTCCTATTTGATTTTCAACAACATATCCGGGTCTTTTTGAATAAAGCACCGTATTCAGTACCACGGATATTTTTGGCGGAACAGTCGCAAAATCCGAATGGCTTCTCAAGAAAATTCAGGACCCAATTCCTTTCTTTTTGTCCATCTCAAAATGTTTTAACTTTTATGTTAGCAAATCGGCCAGTTACGATAACATCAGGAAGTCACATTATTTTTTTTCCTAGTAATCAGCAATACCTGTTACAAGAGTGACCGTTTCTTTCCGCTTGATTGAAGGTTTCACTGAAAACTGTCAAAACCATTGACAAGATTAAAATGAAACCAACGTATTTAAAAATATATTATTCGCGAGTGATTGTCAAAAACAAGATCCAGTAGTCAGGCGATCAGCTAAGTATAATTCTGTCAGTGAAAGACTTTATTCAAATCCAAATTTTTACCATTTTATTAAAAACGGTAATAACAGAAGTGACTAGCATTTCAGAGAACCCTTGCAGCCCTCGGGAGTACAAGGGGCGTAGTTCACTGCCACCTCCTCCGTTAAGTTGGTTTCGTTAATTTGAATGCAATATTTATTCTGTGATACTGAAACGTTCAGTAGCTGTTCATTCATCCTTCGCAGAAATTTTAGCTGTTACATGATGTGGTTTCCGAGTGTCTCCCGGAATCCTTAGGGACAAACATTAAAAGTATGGCTTCGGTCCATCCGTGTCATAAATGTCAATGGCTTCCTCGATATTTCAAACCAGTCAAACGAAATGCTGACAAAGTGCTACGTTTCTTCTTCTTTTCTTGTGCATCGTTGCACTTTCAATTATCATTTTGATTATAATCGTTTATCAGTTTACTTTATCTTTCGACTAGTACTTCCTGGGGGAAGTCGTGAAACTAAAGATGCCGGAGGCTATGTCGTCGTTACCAAGAAAAATAAACATGTCATCATATCTTCTAGAGAAAGTTGAGGGCTATCTACATACAAATTTTATTTATTCCGGAAGCAAACTATATATACAATTAATTAAAAACTAAAAAGAAGGGAAAAAAAAAAAAAAAAAGAAAGATACCCCTCCAGAGAAGGAAGTTAAGAGGTTATCCCTATCTACCAAGTGCAAAATAAGTTTAAACATGTCTTATTAGAACTAGAACCTAGTGGTGGGCACTATCCACCCTGTCCTTTCTAAAACGATGGGTTACAAATTTGCTTGTAAGTCCAAGGGTTAAGACGAAGAAATACTAAAACTATTTCTAATCGTTATGCTAAGGAAGAAAAAAGAAGAGTTTTCTCTTCGTGACTAACGTAATTAATTTCGCTGGAAAAATTTTGAGCGAGATCATAATTTCTAGCTTCTATGCAAAAATTATTTTGGCTCGTCCGAGCTACTGTTAGCTAGTGAGCTGCAAAAATGGTCTGGGGAGAAGGAGAGATGCCTCCAAGTTCCTCATTTCAGAGCGGTCTTTATCATTAGCACTATCAATTTTTTCGCCGGAATATCTGAGCGATATGTAAAAAAGTTAACGTAGCAATATTTGCTCAAGATCAAGGTGATACTGTTTCGCCCCTAATACGCCACAGTGGTTAAAATTAAACCATAGTGATAAAGCTCTAATAATTATCTTTTTGCCGAAAACAATACATTGAGAGGCTAAATTTGCTATTTCTTTCAAACCAGACACTAAAAAAAAAGCGAAAATACCCAAGAATCAAGATTTGTGCCATGGAAACGTAGAACAATTTCCGAGATGATTTTGAAGGAGCACCATTTCCGTCATTGTTTTAGTTTCTTTGATGACAAAAGTTCTATTTAAGAACTGCACGGTGAACTTTGGCTAAATTTAATATTCATAAACCATGAAAACTGTACCAAAGCAGATATGGTAGAAGTGTTTTACAATTTTCTTTCCTAATTTATCTGAATTTTCGGCTAAATAGATACAAGTTTTATCTTTTAAAAAACGATGTTGTATTGATAGTTTTTTGAAAATAGGAATTAGCCTATAGCGAAAGTAAAGCTGTTGCTTTATGGATATGTTTTGAAAACAGAACGGTGCTTGAGTACGCTGTTAATAAAACTGAAAAAAACAAAGCAACATAAAATATATTCAGGCTCATAACGCAGCAAAATTGCTTTTAGCCGTGCATAAGCTAAGAGACTAATAATTTGACGGCAAAATGGCACTCGCTTTCAAATGGTCCCAATGTTGTGGTAAAACAGTGTAACCCAGGTTTCAACGACGTTTCGCATAACGACTCAAGTAAACACAAATAAAACAACAAACTTACCGTTTTTTGCTAGTTCTGTTTTGCGAACATGGACATTACATCGAGAAGACCGACCGACGATTGAAACCTGCTCCACTTCAGTCCAGAATATTAAATTATGCCTTGACGTTTGTTCCTCTCCACGACAAACTTCGTAATTTAATTTGTTTCTTGTGCAAAACGAACATGCCGTTTAACCTTCAGACATACAGCTCTTTCCAATAGCGAGATATTTAATGAACAGCAATATATTTCGCCGCCAATTTCTAAAATAAAATTAATAAACCTTGCGACAAGTTATCTTTCCAATAAATGAAGTTGGATTGTTGCCCTTGACGTTTTGACACAAGTACATGCACAACGGCTATTTGTCACAAAGCTGCTTTTTCCACATCTGAAACTGAAATTTGCTGGCGGAAAGTAAAACTCATCGCGTGCTAACAGTAACTATATATATATATTTTTTTCTGACCATTATTTCTCGTTAGGTGTAGAAACACCTGCTAAATAATGGACACAAAATATGGATGCTGCTACGAGCAGAAATATTGGCTTAACAGAGTGGCTTTTTCTGTACACATTGATTACTTTGTTTTTCCCAGGAGCGCCGTCAATGCACACCTATGGTGTGAAAGGCAGTTTTATTTGACACATACGTTTCACTTGCCAAGCTGTTCTAATCGATACCTGACCCTCCATTGTGCCAGGTTAGGTCCGATGTTCAGTGTTTTCTTTAAGCTCTGAGCTTGGCAAACAAAACGCCCACCCAATAAATTAACCCAAAGGAGTTGGGAAGCACTCTAATAAACGTTATGAACCTTTAACCAATAGTCGAAGAGAATTTTCAGATTGCAACTTATGAAAAAATACATACATCTGGAGGCTCAAATAAACATCATAAAATAATTAACATCATGAACTTTTAATTATTCCAACAACATGTTCATAATGTTTAGCATTTGCATTACAAAAAAGCCACACACAAACATTTAATTGGAAAACATAAGAAATGTTCCAAACGAAATTTGAAGTACTCCCTAGAAAACAAATAGTAAAAAATCTCTGAAAACTGTAGTTATAAGCCAAAACAAATGTACTTAGCAAATATTAATGATAAAAAATCCCACCTTCAATTTTTGGCAATCGCATCCGTTTGCCAATCAATTTTGACCACTTTCAGCTGTCATATTTTCACTTATGAACATGGTTCATGCATTATTTAGCTCATTTCAAATTATCACAATACAAGTTCTCTCATATTTTCTGAAAATTGCAGTGGATTATAAGACGCCATTGCGGATACCAAAATTTGTTTTTAATTTGTGTTTGGACAACAACGTTGACGACCAAGGAATTAAAAAATGTGACTTTTGACATCAACATCCTGCTAGTAGAGTGCATTTGTATTCAGAATCGATAACACTTGACTTAACTAGAAATATTTCTGCGGAAGCATCGCGGAGACAAGCTTTTCAAGACTGAAGACCTGTCTCAAAGCAGATTTGATCCTTGGAAAAATACATTTTCTAAACGGTGTTTTGATTATATATCAGTTTTTTTTTTTTTACTTAACTAACAGAAGTATTGACTGGGAAAAATCATACAATTCCTTGCAGGTAAACTAGGAAGCATCAGCTTCCTGGAATTTACAGTTTTCTGAGCGCTTGTTAGGCACAATAGCACTTTTCACGGTGAACGTTTCTTATCTGCATTACAAAATAATCCAACATGTATGTGAGGCAATTCCAGGCAATTTTGTAGTTTCTGCCCGAGATTGCCTCACATCCACGTTGAATTATATTGTAATGCAAATGAGATAAACTAACCGTGAAAAGGGCTGTTACAACTTTCTGTGCACTAAAGAGACTAAAATGATAACGTTTCTGTTGTGTATAACACCACAACCAAATAAAGTAACATCAAGATTAAAACAAACATATTAGCCATATTAAGCCTGCTTGAAGGAGGCTGCAAAAGTGTCCAAGCTCATTTATGATTTTAAACTTTACTTACTCAAAAATCATTAAATTTATAGTGGCAAAAAAGGGAGTCTTCCTCCTTGTGTCTCTCCGGTTTTTTTTTTTTCTTTCAGGAGAGAAAACAAACAAAAAAGATACAACCTTCGTTTAATACAAATAATTTAATCATTATTCAATAGTTAAGTGTTCGCTTAATTTTACGTGAGTATTGAATAAAATGGGTATGACAGTTTCCCCAGCTTACGTAATCTTGACAAAAAGTAAAACTAGCTGATATTTAATAAATTAATGTTTATTGAAACGGAAGTTAACAACAACTGAAGGCTTTCGTTACGAAAAACATCGACCTGTAGTGTACGTCATGTCTCCGATTCCAAGATTTCTGCTTCCAGAAGTAACGGTTTATACACGAAATTCACTGAAGAATTGTGACTACAGATCGAGAAAAGCACCATACAGAACGAGTCAGAATTTAATGCTTATTGATTTGATTTCAGTGTAGAAGTCCATTGAGTAAACTCCGCCTGTTCGCCCGAGTCCACTGTTCTTCCAGCCCTCGCGAGGCATGCTGGGTTCGTTTGGTAGCCAACTGTTTATCCACACGGAGCTAACAAGAAAAGGGGAAAGAACTCACTTCTCTATGAAACAGTTTACTGTAGCATACTGAAGCAGCCTGCTGAGTTCTTTGGACAGACGTTCTTATATAGGAAACATGGGGATTGGTTACTGCAACGCTTATACTATTAGGAATAAACCTTTGATCAGTTATGAAAATAGCATCTCCGTATCGGACTTCTTTAATTTTTAACACTGTCTTATACCATGGGATAGGATTTGTTTGGTACTATGAGTCCAGTTTGCAAGTCAAAGATTATAACTGCGAGTTATTTCATTTCCTACCTGCAGGGCTTCATTCTCCCAGAATGAATCATTCTATAAAATTAAACTAAGTATTGTACAGAAAGGGCACAAAAATAATCAATCCCTTACCGATGGTTACTGCAGGATGAGTTTATCGCGACTGAAATAATTAAGTGTTATTCCAGTTCACGTAAAGTAAAGTAAAGTAAAGTAAAGTAAAGTAAAGTAAAATCCTTTATTTAAAACATGATTATCGTTTAAGCACTACATGCTTGAGGGGTCGAGTAGCTAATTAATTATCTAATTATCTAATTACCTACTGATAAAATGAATGAAATATACTGAGATGGGTTCTCACTCTATCCCAGTTTATAACTCCAACCCCTTTAAACCCCCCAAATCCACCCCCTCCCCCACAACGCTCTTGCTAAGCGAGCATATGAAAATTCAAAACCACTGTGACAGTCACAACCACATAATCATTTTCGTAAGCTCTAAACATCCATTCGAATGCTCAAAATATTGTTCAAATTTGACTTTAAAATAAGTTACGTAATTTAAGTTAAATTTGAATTGCCTCACCCCGCATTCACCTGGTCCGCAATGCTATGAGCGAAACTAACATCTTTACACCAGATCGAGGCAGACAATCCGTACATTGTTCCATTGGCTCCTTCTGTAGCCTCGTTTGCAGTACGAAATGGTATTATTCGTACCTAGGGAGGGGAGAGATAAATAGATACGTTCTACTCAAGAATATTTGCTGATAAAAAGGTTGATTAAATAAAGTTCAGTTGGTTTAAACGTAGAGGGCGGTGGGGCGGTACGTTGGTGCGTCAATTATTTCCAAATTTAGGAAAGTTATCGTTGAATAACCTACTCAGTATTGTCCATTATTGCGAATGAAAATTAATAACTGTTCTTGGATACAGTAGCTTGACTTCATCTTATAACTCCCTTAACCAATAAAATTAAATCTGATATTTACCACTGGTCCTTGAACTTCCAATGTGTTAATGGTGTTGACAGTAGAGCACTGAAAACCTAAACAATCAAGGAAGGAAAGACGAAATTGATGCACCTCATCTAGTAGATTTTTTAAACGTATGTAGTAGGATATTGTGGTGTTTCTTTTGGCATTGAGTAGGTGGTGGTAGGATGTACAGAGGCTAGAAATATGTTTACTACAGTAGAAACCCGGTAACAAAATAGGGCTTGTTCTTAAACTGTTGGTTCTAATACCTGAAATCGCTTCCTCTATTCAGGAGAAAGGACTAATATTACATTCAATAATGCTGACCTCCAAGTACCGTAGGCTCCAGGAAGTAACCTTTGTCCAACTTGCTGTCAAGTTTCGGAATTTTTCCGCCGCACAAAATTTCCGCCCCATCATTTACTGCGCCTTGGATAAATCCTACCATTTTTTGGCGGTGCTCCTTGCTTATCAAAGGACCAACCTAAGGTTATAAAAGAGCCAAAGCCATAAAGTTTACCTAGATCTGGGGCTTTTTCGCCGTATTTAGGCAGCTGGAACTTCTACTCAGAGATCGACCTTCGATAGCTTAATTTTGTTAATGCATTAAAGCCAAATGACTTCAAATGAAATGAAATCCACCCTTGTTATTACTGAGTCAGTCCCCACGAGTCTCACGGCTCCCTTAAAGGGCCCTACTCAGCCACACCTTTGTTTTTGTTTACATACGAGAGTTAAGCTACTATATTTTATTCGAAGCATGTCGAAACGAATAAAATCACTGTGCAAACATAATTTAAAGAACACAACTTACAGTAAAGCAATAGGATTTTGCCTCACCATGCAATATCAATAACTTCGATGGCATCGAAAATGGCGTAGGCTGACCAAGGTCTTTTAAAGGCCGTTTAAGATATATGCACTTTATTTTCGCGCTCTTGGTAATTATGCGCGCCTTGTTTTGGTACGTGTGTTTTGTTGACCGCCATCTTGAATATTGTAGTGTCAGAGCTGATAAGCCGAAAGCTGTATTCCCTCAATGGAATTAAATTGAAGGGATATTTTCCACCATTTTTTCCACCCTTCATCAATGTTACTAAGATTATGACCAGCACAAGGTAACCAAACTGCTTTGCTCTTCAAAACACCATTCTTGTGGCACTGAGAAGTCAAGTTGATCGGATGGTCTGGCAAAACTTGATGAAGTGGACAGCTTAGCCGAAAAGGGCAATACATTGTGAAGGCCTAATTAAACTGGACATGTGCTTTGCTTACCTGTGTGTTGGTCTCGTGCGGACTCCCAATTTTTAATCTCTGTACCAGTCTGATGAATTTTTCTTTAAATGATTGAAGTATGGACACTTGGACGAAAATACGATTGATGGAATGAACGTTTTGGCCCTCGCTATGAAGAAAACTGTTGGAATACAAAGGTAAAAAGAGAAACACTAGTCGTACATCCTTCTATAAATTCAATTAATTACACAATTTTTCCCCCTTCCGAGGAAAAAACTTCGATTAGGAAGTCTTTCTGATATTCGGAGGGACATTTTACAAAAGATATACTGTTCAAGCTGTTAACGAAACCACTTGCTTTGGCAGAAAAAGCTTAATTCTTACTATCTCATTTCGTGCGTTTTATAACAGGATGTTTTTTTAGAAATTCTTTCCTTGTAGGTGCAATGCCTGACAACCGTTTGAAACAAGTTTCCTCTGTCGGGATCTCGGCTATTTCTTTCCTTAAGCCATTCAATCACCACTAACGTCATGTATGTATTTATTAGTGCACCTTCCTTTGATGGCGACAGGGAGAACTTCGTCTAGATTAGCATCATCGAAGACAATCATCGGGTGACAATTTGCTAAGCTAAATGTGAACTTCTTTGTATAAAGTAGCTGACTTGCTCTCATTATGGCGCATACAGTCTTTTCACTCCCTGCCTAAAAAAACATAGTAAATGGCCCCATCATTATTCGGTAAAGATATCAAGAGCCATTCTACTCAAAGCTGTCAGAAAGGAAAATTTTCTCATAGCCGGGCTCAATTGAACTGACAGAAGTTAAGTGTCCACTGAACGTTTATGTAGGGTACCTTACAACAACAGTTTTAGGTTTGTTAGGGTGGAAATCGTTCCTTAGCTATAGGTTTGAGCGACAGAAGTTGATTGTACATACATACCTCTTACGTTCGAGTTCGAGGGCCGTGCTGTAAGTTTTTTCCCCATCGATTTATGGCCCAAGCGCGAATCGCGCGGGCCATTAATGCAAGGGGAACTTACAGTGCAGACCGAGAAAACGAGGTTAGAAAGATTTTTATTATATGTTTACTGTGTGTCTGACAGGTTCGGGAACGATTTCTATTTACGCGGAACGGCTTCAAATTTCTGTCGTACCTCGAAAGCAAAACGAGTCAATTTGAAAGTGTTGTTAAGTGACTCTTAAGTCGTTAGTGGGTTTTAACGCACAAGTTCAGAAGTAAAAGAAAGTTTTAAACTTTTACTTGCTAAAAAAGCTAAATCACGAAACATTTTGGCGACAAAAACAGCTTTAAATTTTAGCAGGCCGTACAGTAGAATGCGACCCGCTAAATTGACTAATCACAGCGCGTACCAACTGAGAGATATAATAATGAGCGTTTACGTAGAATACCTTATAAAAAACAGTTTCCGTTTCGTTGGCGTGGAAATCGTTCCTTAGGTTTGAGTGAGTTTGTACCTTAGGTGAAATTGAAGACCTGCTCCACAATTTTTATTTTTATCTTTTCATGTATGTGTTCATAGAATATGCTAACATGATATATGCAGAGAATCATTTTTGAAGCGTTATTTCAACTGTTGTTGTTAGAAATCAGTTAGAAATCAGTTATTCCGAGAGGAAATCGAGACTCAAAGCTCAAACTGACGTGGAATTCTGACTAGAGCAGGTCAAACCACAACAGAAAAAAGGCAACTTTTATCGTCGCATCTAATTAGACGAAATGCCAAAACGCGAGTTATTGTCCAATACAGACGGTATAGGCAGTATATAAAGAACAACCATGTACAGGTATTTTCTGTACTGTAATTAGATCTAAAACAACTAAAATACATGTTATAGTCAATATCATCCTACCAATGCCATGGCTTTCACGGTTGGATGCTCAGCCATAGCTTTACCAATAACATCGCCTTTACCGTACACCACATTTACCACACCTTTTGGAATCCCTGGAATAAAAATGATTTGAAAAATAAAAAAGGTTGCTTTATTTCAGTGCCATAATCGATTGGCGAACGTACGGGAGGGTCTGGAAGGGGTCCAGCTGACAGTTCATCATGATAATCGTAGAAATGACACGGCTGTAACTGAAACTGTGATCTGGTATATGAGAAGTCACTACAAGTTAGCTGATAACTGAGATTATTATATAGCTAGCTCCGTGAGCGGGAGAGATGAATCAAATCCTGCGCTGTGATTGGCGCTGTGATTGGACTACCTGCCGTGTCCCGCAAGAAAAATTTCCCCGAAAGCCATATAATAAATACTTTATTGACCAAACTTGTTCGGTCAAGATGGCTGGATATTGGCCTTGTTCTTTTTTTGCGCGTTTATGGGCCTCGACTCCGTCTCGGTCCATAAACACGCAAGAAAAGAACTTGGCCAATATCCAGCCGTCCTGACCTTACGCTTGGTCAATAACCCATACTTCCATCACCTCTTTGCCTACGTTTGTCATAGATGTGCATAATCCTAAGACATATAGACGGCTAGTCGATACAGTAATGCCCTTCTCATTGGAACAAATGGGGCTTTATTGATTTCTATTCCAATTCGCTCAAAGGAAACTTGTCCATTTTTTCGTTTTAAATGTTGCCTATATAGTCAGTTGTTGTTGTTGTTGTTGTTGTTGTTTTTATTTTTTCGCGCCAATTGATGCACATACGCTGTAAGACCTCCATGCCGTTTTTGGCTTCAAACCGTTATTAATCGACTTCGATCCTACGAGTTACGGTCTTTCGTTTCATTCCTTGTCAAGGAGGAGACAGGAGAGACTTGGGATGAAGATTAAATGTTATTTAATTGTCAATCATCACGTATTAGTATTTGAGTAGAATTCTTAGTATTACCTGCATCGCCGAACGTTTTGGCCATTAAATGGACCTCAATGGGAGCCAAGCATGACGGTTTAATGACTACGCAGTTACCGCTGGCCAGCGCTGGGATCGCGTGCCACAAAATGGAGTGAAGAGGTGAAGCCCATGAAGTAATTATTCCAACTACACCAAGTGGGTAACGAGATGTATAGCTGACAGAATCTGGAATGTGATGAACGGATAAATTTCAAAGGTTCCATGACTACAGTGAAACTGTTTACATTTGAACGTGTTTGCATTCCTTCATGACTTTCAGTTAATAAAAGGCGTGGCGAATGGTCCGTCAAAAAGCGTGGGTCTCGCAGTCTCGCCTTTTTACCGATAATTTGCGTCTCTACCCTGCGAGAAGAGCCTCTGTTATCTCTTTTTACAAAGCATAAGTACCGTAAGAAAAGATTCTCCCTGCAGGGTGGTGTGTCTCGCAATTTCGATTTTTTGCCAGGCTAAGAAAAGTTCTAATTCCTGATTTGTTTGTTTGTTTGTTTGTTTAAATAAACGTCCAAACGTCTCGGGCTCTCAAAACCAAAAAACACCTGATATATGCTTCGCGGAAGGTCTCGCATTCACCACTCCTTATAAATAGTACCTGACTACTAGCAGGTGGTAAACCAAATCTCCCAAATTAACTCGAATTTTCAACGGAAGCTCTGCAAGAGTAGCCTGCCTGCGTTTTCGGTCTCTACGATAGTTTATTTTTTATTAAGAATAAACTTCTTGCCTTTCGTTCGCGTTGCTGATTCCTTTGTAGCAATGGCCTGTGCAGTAAAATGTTTTATATTATGCACTTCTCTTGCAATCTCATTGTCTTCTTTGCTAACGCCATGAATTGCTCGTCCTTGGTCCATGATCTCGGCGCGAACGAATCCTTCCGATCTCTTTGTCAGTAGTTCAGCCACGTGATTTAAAACTTCCGCTCTCTCCATCTGTCGTTTTGCATGAAAAGATTATTAAGTTGAAAACAATTTACGATCAGAGGAAGTGAAAAGAGTAAAGAATGAATATCGTATATTTATGTATGACTGGATTTATGAAAACCGTGTCAATACTTTGCACCAAAACAGCCATATGGACTTGAGAGAGAGGAGCAAGAAAAGGAAGAAAAGAGAGTGGAAGAACTAAAAGACTGACATTCTTTTTAATTTTAATTCATATCGTCTACTTTGAGGAAAAAAAAAAAAAAAAAAAAAAAAAAAAAACGCTTAGCAGGACGCGATTTATTTAGTTCTGTTTTCATCAATCCGGACATATGTTTATGTATTTATTTATCGCGGGACCTTACTCCTAAATGCACGTTGTTCTGACTGGAGGCTTCCTAGCTACTAGCCTGTCCGTCAGTAAGGCGTTTTTGGAGAGGCGAGCACATGGATATTAGCCCAATTCTACTTCCTGCATGGGCCACTCATTTTTCACCCATTCCAAACCCAGCTTTTTATTTTCAAATCCAAGGCAGCAATCGTTTGCCAAAAATGAGCTGGTGTTGTATTATCCTCATTTTCTAATTAATGCCATCGTGATTACTGGCTTATCCACCATAGTCTTCTAGGTTTTCTTCCGTTACTTACCTTAGACACTTTTGACCAGTGTTTAAATGCAGAGCTTGCTGCCTCCACAGCTTTTTCTAAATCCATCACACCGGACAGCGGGTATTTACATAATGCTTCACCCGTGCTCGGATTCAATGTGTCAGCGAATCTTCCGTCCTCGGGTGGAACGAATTCGCCATTAATGAAATTGTAGATTTGTTCAGAAATCTCACCGCGCCTGCGTAAGAGACAGATAAATTAAACTGAATAAGCAAATGACGCCACATCAAAATAGTAGCATCTTCGTTTCTGTTCATACTGCTGGAAGATTTGGTTTGCAAAAACAATTAAGTTCTTGTGAAAAACTCAAGAGGGATTTCAAATGAGCTTGCAAAGGTCACGCCAAGCACAATTTAAGAATTAATTCATCTTGCCTGCTCGAGGAGTCAGACATATAAGCCATATAATACAGCCGAGAGCCAATTATGTAGATGCAATTAAATGCAAAGGCTACTCTTCGTGGCAGAATGAGCTGTCTGTTGCAGAGAGAAGGCCGTTACAAAGTAGAAAGTATGAATACACAAAAAAATCCTGGAAAGGAGACCATACCAGGACCTCTTACGTACAACGCACAAGCTAGCCACCAGAACGTCTGGCTACTTCGACAATTTAATGAAAAATGAAACACGCTGCTAAACAAAACTGCTAATGGATTTTGCTGTTATATTCAGGCATATGATAAGGAAAAAAAGCACATCTTACAAGTGCAGACGGAGCTGTATAAAGCAAGCGAATGACTATACCTGGCTAGACAGATAACGGTTTTGGTTCTGGCAAGGCAAATGATAAGAAAGCAGACATTTTACAAAGCGAGCTAATTTAAGTAGCACGCAAATTATAGTAATAAAATTCCTTTTTAAATGGCTTGTGTTTGTAGCCGATATAACGTGCGCTCTGATTGGCTTTACGGGCCTGCAAAAACCAAGAAAAATTCCATATAATAAACAACTTATTAACCTCGAACGTTCGGTCTTTATGAAAAAAGCAAACCTCGGGCTTATCGCACCAGACCTCGATATCGCTCAGTCAATACGGTATGGTCTCGGTTTTAGACTTTCCCGTAAAGACCCCACTCTCGTTTACTAGGTAGTTTAAAATCCCTACACTACGTTTAATAATTAATAATCCTGACATACGCCACTCTTTGGCACAGAAAATTGCGACTACACTGAACCTGGAAAGCAGCTGGCTGATTTATTTATTTTATCTTTTTTATAGTTATTGTTATTGTTGTTGTTTTTTTAAATTTACGATTGAACGTAACCCCGCTATTTCGAACTCTCAGGGGAAAAGAAAAATAGTTCGATCAGGCGAAATAATCGATAGTACATGACTGAAGGACTAATCCAAGGCAAATGGTTTTGAGTTCGAAATAACGGGGAATTGAAAATAACCTAGTTAGAATTAGCGGGATCCAACAGTATATAAATTCAAGGATCGCTACTATCAAGAGAACCAATCATAAAAGCGAACAAAGTAATAATTTAGTCATCGTCTCCTAGGAAACAAGGCGAGCGCGAAACAATCAGCTGCTACAAACAGCAATTAAATAATTATTCTAGGCCACGGAAGTTTTTTCTCTGCTTGCGACCGCCTCATGTATTAAAGTTGAATATTTTATAGCCGTAGTGGTTTACATTTGACGGCTGGTCTAATTTTTGCTTTGAAAAATGACAAAACGAAAAGCAAACCTTGAATAAAACGTTTTGAATGTAATTTCCGAACGTAACAGTCACAGGCAAAGATATTTGTGAAACATTGGTCACGAATGATGATCGTTTTCAAGCAAAACAAATTAAAAGCGTCCGTTGGAAAACCCTTTGTCGTGACGGTACGGCACGTTAAGACTAAAACAAGAAGCGTGAAACCCGAAACGCGAAACGAGTGAACTTTTCACGAAAAGCATCGTGCCGTAGTGCAAGAACCACATGCCGATAACTACAGTGTGTCTTCCCACAAGAAACGATATAATTTTTTTTATATATGACATAAATATTTACTAAAATCGACAAGTGGCAATTTCCGTTTTGGAATCCATTATGACTCTACTTGGAAATCAGTACTCTTTTATGTTTATCTCCTGGGCAATACACAGCCGCTAAAAGTTTGAATTTTATACAGAAAACAGAGGAAAGTAGAGAAACGAACTGACGGGGAAGTTAGCGAGTATATTCAAAGGCCTTCGTCGACGTAGAACTGGCAGCAGTTACGACCAAACATCATTTTATGACCATTTTACACCGTTTGTTCAACGCTTTAAACAGATGATCTCATGAGAGTTATTTTACAATGGCTACAGAATTTAATGGTCTTTGACTTGAAGGGGAAAAATGAAAATTTTATGAGTTTAAACTGTAAGCCACCAGGTGATAATTTATTCTTCGCCAAGAATTAAAAGAGATAGCATGATTTTAGGATAGAAATCAAATACGAGTAACTGAAGTTCCTAAATGTGCCTGTCGTCAGTTCGTCGAACAAAACTGTTTGAAGGGTTCGAGGTTAAGTATCGTTGCTTCGCTGTTATCTTCAAGTTAAAGAAGATATGTTATCTCGAAAGCAATGAAGGGATCTTCATTTAAAATTGTGCTATATCTGCTATGAGCTATAGTAGCAAAACGAATGCTTTTTGATGCACTTGTTTCTTATCTCCGTTTCCGGGGCTGTTAGTTAGTGGGAACTTAAGGTGTGGAAAACAAGGACTGGGAATCGCTGAATCATCACTCAACCGTTACGCGGAGTGCCGAATGTTGGCCAGCTTCTTTCGCTTGCTGGCTTGTTTACAAATTAATAAGATGTAATCGACTACAAAGGGCCTACGATATAGAGATCGTTCCCTTACCTAAAAAGGTGGTTAATCTGAGCGAGGAAATCCATGTGTCAGGTTCGCCGTTCTTGCTTCTTTATGGCTACAGTCTCTCGCAAGACCACATAGGAGCTAATTTTAGATTCGAATGGCAATCATTTCTGGATACCTGAGATCCTGATGTTAATATTATGCATGTAAGCGTAATTCTACCGTACACTAATTAGCACTGTCTGACGTTAGCTTAGGTTAGCTCTGTTAGAGGGAAATCATAAATTACTACTGGCAAAAAAAATAATGGCATCATAAATTTACGGTTGGCTGAAAATATATAAATGTCGTCTTTTGAAATTTTAATAATTCAACTTTTAATGCATTCCCCAAATGTACGTGATTAAAAACTAAACAGTAGCCTTATTTGATCTTTTTTTCTAATGCATCTTCACCTGTCGAGCTGTCCCATTGTCTGGGAAGCCTGACTTACCTTGAGAAGCAGTCGCGTTACTTTACTTATTTCGCAATAATGTGATTGACGTTCATATTTCACTGGCTCTTTCCTGCCCTTATGAAGCATGCAGACATGCATTAAAAAATGAGTAATTTTGTAGTTGTTCAAGTGACATGAGTTTTTTTAACAAAAGGAATGTAATGCAGCAATAACAACGTCAAAATTCACTCTTAGTTTAAATAATTTATCCTAAAAACTTTTCTTTATTGTATTCACAATCGCTTCATTTAAAAGGGTGAAGGCTTGCCGTAATGCATTTAATCGCCATAACAATTTAAATTCATCTTGGTGTCTACGAAGACATGATTTGAACAAAACAGTTCTTTAAAAAAAGGGAAAAAAACACACTTTCTAATTTTCTCCTAACTGACCAAGTCACGTGACTTCCAGCTCGTATCATTGGTAAATAACATAACGTCGTACCCAGGTTCTTTTCGGACTAATAGATTCAATATGGCGAACACTCCAACTGACATTGCAAATGGACTGCGAGTCCCCACACATTTATAAAATGAATAAATTAACGCCCCTTTCCCCCGAAAAGATAGTCAAAGGATCAAAGAAGAAGGATAAGAGAATGGGGCATAAATTGAGATTTTTCCTTGTAAAAAAAAAAATTGCATCTGGAGTAGGCAAGGAAAACCTGAAATTTTAAATTAAATCTTGAACAGAGTGGATCTTGAAAAGGATGTTATGTAGATGAAATCGCCAACTTACATGTTTCAGAGCGTTACTTGGAAATTTAACATATTTTGGCTTGGGAGCCATGATGGACAATAATTATTACTTGTTACTTCCAGGTACATGGCTTTAAGTTTTGTTGTGAGCCAGACACCATTATTATAATGCCTCTTAACATTGGAGACAACCACATCAAACAAAAGTTGAAATGGGTCAAAAATCAACAAACAAACAAACAAACAAACAAAACAAACCAAAAACCAATAACAATATTTCTTCTTGCCAAGTCATTCAACTTGTGTTCAATTCATGCACATCTCTCCCTGGGCATCTGAGAACTGACAACCCTCTCTGCCCAGTAGACTCCTGCTAAAAGATCCCGAAAAGTTTTTTGCACCCGAAAAGCATTTGCTAAATCTTAAAACTTTTGACTACAGAGCTGTTTTATCCATGTATTCTTAATACGAACAGAGGTTGTCCTCATGCAAGACGTTTCAGGCGTATACACCACTCTGTCTTATACCGATTAACTAAAAGTGGCTTTTCGGGCCCAAAAAGATTCAGGGCTTTCGAGAAATGGGCCCCCGACCTTTTGGGCTCAACATTTGTTCACAGAAACATCTCACCGCCCACATCTCTATATATAGAGTGTCTACATATAAGAATTAGCAGTGTTTCAACCTAGGTGTTGAAAGAGCGACTAGAGGATTTGAGTTCACAGGTTAACAAGTAAAACCAGTAAGCATTATTTAATGCAATCCATACCACATCAGTAAAAGAAATTACAATTTTTATTAACTTCAAGTCCAACCTCTTATATTTACATTACAAAAGTTAGTTAGATCATTTAATTCTGAAAGGCTGTAAGGTGTAACAGATAGCTACAACAGATTAACATAATGGTTTTGGTGTAGAAGTCTCCATCAGAAATGTCAAGTTCTAACTAAAAGGTCCCCAGAAATGTGGCTTCATTCTTCTGTGAAAGAAAAAATATATAACAAATTTTGTAAGGGCAGGATACTTTATTAATTGTGGGTACATTCCATCATAGTATACCCCTTGATTTAGCCCATGAAGACGCCCTGCCAGTCAGGTACAGCATAAAAAAGACAGGAATGGCCTGCAAGCTGTCACCCTCACTGCAACTGGGAAAAGGCAGTGTCTCTAATTTTAAATTATTTGCAACTAAAGAAACAACCTAAACCTTAGACTTTTCTTTACAAATTCTCAATGCTTTGCCCCTTAAATTTCACAACAAAGTAACAAATTCAAACAACATACATTCCATTTATAATACTTTTCTTATCTTGTATTTGGAGAAACTTGAGAGGCAAAAGAGTAAAATGTCTAATGTGCTTGCCCCACCTCATCCCAACACCCCCTCCCCCCCCCCCTGCAACCAAGACAATACAGGGAAGTATCATATGAACATGTACCAAACCACTTTTGATACTCACATGCAGTTGCTTCTTCCATTTCTGCTAGAGCAGCTAACAAAGTAGAGATATGAAAAATCACAGTTACACACCAGTAGATAGTAAAAATGCTGTGATGTTATAAGAGAAATGTGGCAGTGGCATGTGTGTTCCCACAGTCTGTCAGCACTGTGCGGAGGGGATAGTTTGTTGCTGAAATAGCTGCTCAATTCCACGCCTCTCTCATTCCTACCTTTCAATGGTTATTAACAAATTTTGTGACTTTGATTCCAAACATGTATCACCTTTGTGACATAAACTGAAATTTGTCCAGAATATTTTCTGACAAGACATCATTGTTCACAGAACGTAATGTTTCCCTTTCAACCACCCAAGAATTTTAAAAGAAAATCAAATCTTTCTCCAAAATAAGAGTTCTTGCCTTTTTTTGAAGAAAAGATTTAAGACGGAATCCAATAGAAATTCAAGTATTTAACAAGTGGACAAAAACTCTGTACCGAGATTACTTACATCGTAATGCAAACTTCTGTTTGACTATTTTAAATATCTTCTCAAAAAATGTCATTTCTAACAACACCAAGTGTCGAAAACACATTTTGAACTTCTTATGAAACAAGTGAAAGTACAGGTGAAATGAAACTGATGATGAGATTTTACCTGTGTTTGCAAGCACAATTTCTCTGAACTTACAAATTTATTTTCTCAAGTTCCCATGGAAAATTGTTTTCTCTGTTAATTTCAGGCAACTGCTTGTACTTACATGTGTATCTTTAGCTTTACGAAAATGTAAAATGGACTGTAAAATACCTAAAACTAATCTGGTACAAGGTTTTTGTCCACTTAAAACTGAAATTGCTTGATTTCCTATCGGATTTTGTCTTAACTGTCATCTTTGTTTTGGCACCCTATTTATTGATTTTGAGGTTTGGTGCTTTTTTGCCATCATGAGAACCACAAGATCAAAAAAATGGCAGATGTTCAAATTTATTATGATCAAAGTCTCACATCACATGACACCATCATCTTGGATTTACTCTTGAAGTTATGAAGGGGGAAAACCATTCTGCCTTAAACCTACTTTCACACCCTCCCCACACCCACAGTCCAAAAACACCTACAAACCCAGGTTTTAATCAGGCTTAATATTGGTTTAAATCCAACATTGACAACGTATACCTTCCTTCTCAGCTTTTAACCTTTCAGCTCTCTCTGCTAAAAGTTGAGCCCTTGGCCACCATGGTACATTTTTGTGCTTTTTAACCATCTCTTCATAATTTTCCTCGGCTCTTTCTTCATACTGATGTGCCTTATAACCAAGCCACAGAAAAGCACTGGTGTAGAATACATGCATCAAGGGTTCTGCAAAATCTTTAGGTTAGTTTCATGTACAAACATTGTACATTTAATGAATCCTGAACCATTGTCTACCATCCCACATGATCCACTTTAAGGTTTGAAGGATGAGGCCCTATATGTATGGTGACACATTTCAAATGAAACTTAACGTAGTATCACTAAGAGCACCTTAACTTAAGCTTAAATACATAAATATTCCGCAGTGGATGTGTAAGAACATAGACAAAACTAGTATGTCATTGCGTTTACATGTATGTATTTCGTGGCTAGTTTGGAACGTTTGGCTCTGGTAAATGTACTCTTTACTCTGCAGTTTACACCACAATCTGAGCTATATTTCAGCTTACAAGTATCGAACATGCACAATGTACAGGGTAAGCAAGCTTAATACAACTTAGCTCACACTGTTCAAGTGTCGTTCAAAGTGCAATAAAAATAATACCATTACTTACTTCTAAACGCTGGATAACCTCGCACCAGATTAGAGTAACACGATGCAAACAATCCGGCACCTCCAAACCATAGTATTGTCCTTATCATGTCTAACAGCTAAGGAGAAAGACGACTAGTCTTGAAGAAAGTGTACACAAAAATCCAATATGGCGTCTTGTGTATGGCCTTAGCAGCCAAGCTTCTCGAAGTGAGTCGATGACTGCTTCATGTAAGCCCTGTGACAAAAGCCTCAACACAACTTTAGAAGTAAGACTTGCATAGAAGTTTTAGATAGAAATGCGAGGGGAAAGATAGAAACATACATAGGCCCTGAATTAAAAAATGTGTACAAAAAAAAAATAAATAAATACATGGAAATATGAAATAGCGTAACTGGTAGAATTTTCGGGCCACACTTCGTATTTTCTTTGTCGCAAAGACGGAGGCGCGAGCATCTCGTTTTCACCGCAGGGTGCATTACCTGAAACATCTTCTTGAACCTAAACTAGCAACATGTATGGCCAATGCGCCATCGGTATTCCAAACAAATGCACATCACTTGAACTAGCACCAGCAGGTCACCTGCTTTAGTTTATTTTGAAAGCAGTCATTTCTAAAATGGTCCATTTGTACAATCTAAAACTTTTTCTTCTTCCTCTTTGTGGAGTGATATTACCATTCCTGTGCGTCGAAAGCTCAGCTAACGATTCTGATAGCTTTCCTATTGTGGTCAACACGTGGGCTGGAAACTATAAAGGAGCCACAGACAAAGGTGATAAAACGGCTGATTTAAATTTACACATTAGTTTGTTTGATTCGGCTGAATCAAATGACAACAGAGGAAATAATGACGCCTCTAACAGTACATTTATTTCAAAACATCCGTCGACAGTTCAAACTTCTGACAAGTTGTGACATTGTGTGATGACAATATTTCTGATAGGTGCGTCATTACTGCAATATGCGAATATTAAAGTGATATTGTCAATTGTTTTGATAGTACACGAAAGGAATAGATCCAATGAAAAGGTATTATTCAGGTCACATGATCATGGATTTTCTAAAACCTCCGGTATAGAATGCACACTCTGTAATTTTATATAGAACATTAAGCAAGTTTTGATGATACAGGATGGCACCAGTTGATTACATCACTTTTTTGTAAAAAGCACATGTTCATTTCCAAACTGAAGCTCGATATAATATTAGCTTCCGATCTTTATGAGCATTCATAAAGGCGAGCCCGGTTTCACCTCGCCACTGTAAACGCCCGGTACATGAAGATTGCCGGGCCCTGCCGATACTGTGTCAACTCTGTCAGTCAAAATTTAATACAGGCATTACATTTTATGACAACTGTTGTTGCATTACGAAGGGTCAAAAAAATGCAAAACGTTATTGAAACTCATGGCAGTTCACACCTGTTTAAAGTTTATGATAGGCTCAGTCGGTTATCTCTAGCAAAAATGTTTCACTTTCACAATTTGAAACATTTCATTCTTCTTTTGATTTCGTTGTTTCCACTGTACACCAAAAGCTCTGGTAACTATTCTGATTTCTTTCCTGGTGTGGTCAACACATGGGCTGGAAACCATGAAGTGGCCACAGACAAAGGTGATGAAGCGACCGCCGTTTATTCGACTTGCCTGGGGGCGAAATTATTCATGATGCTGGTGATATTAGAAAATTATTATGTCTGCTTTAAGTTATCTATATTTAAGAGTGTTTACGAAGTGGTTTGCAAATTGAAATAAGTGTAACATGTCTCATCCGGCCAGTGCAAAGGACTTTTAACAAACCTTTCAGAGGCGTTTTACATTTATTTATTTATATGCTTAGTTACCATTTTATTTCCATTCATTTTGTATGTTATTTTATGTTAATGTAAGATATCAATATGGCTTCATTTTCAAGAAAAATATCAAAACCCACTTTTCTTCTTTGGGCTCCCACACGCCAATCATGTAAACCTGTTTTTTCAGTATTCAATCGTGGTAGTCGATTTTATCGACTTATATATTAGTATAATTTTTATTACTTTGTAACTGAATTTATACACAGGGTTTGATGTGCACCCAAAATCTAACAGTATCGCCTAGTCTATGTAACTTCAACCCTGATCTTTCGCTTGTATCTACCTACCACTGGGAAGCTAAAGAAACGCTTGTGATGTATTCAGCCCGGCCTTCCGTGTACAAACTGTATGATTCAAATACCGACATCTGATTATATTGTGGCTCATGTTATGGGTATTATCTGCTTTCTTGCTGAGAAATTATAATTTATATCTTTCCTACCTGTCACTGTGTTGAACATTAGCATGGGAAGTACTCGCAAAGGGAGGGCCATCTCTAGATGCCATAGAGGAAGGAGTTACAGCATGTGAGCTAAACCAATGCGGCACTCATAGAGTGACTGTGGGCTATGGTGGAAGGTATTGTATACGGTAACTGCGTCAAGTCCAGTTGCAATGCCTTCTATATATAACCTTTCCCTATGAGTAGGTTGCCTTGCGACAAGAAAAAAAATATATATAAGTGCCCGATTGTTAAGAGCTAAAATTAAATGTTCTTTACGTACAGCACACCCAAAGACATGCAGTGTAACCAATATATTCTCGTTCACATCGTCTTTGAATCTTTTTCTACCATACATCTTCTTCCTAAAAACTGATCCATGCAAAAGCTTTGTTTTTTTCAGTCCTAATGAAGCTGGAGAGACAACGTTAGATGCTTTAATAATTGATGGGTAAGGCAAACGCTTCCCGTACTTTTGAAACGGCCAAATCTGAATACATACTCTTCGAAGCATATTACTTTTTCTTGTTATTTATCCAATGTGATTATACTGTGTTGTATTCGTTTAGAGATTAACAATTCCTGCTAGCGAATAAATCACTCTTCTAAAAAAAGCTATAATTTTCAAACAGACTAGTCTCCACTGGCAGTCATTGTAAAAAATCATATTGTCAATACGTTGTTGTAGTTTTCACCCCCGCTTTATCGAATTTTTGCTCGCCCTCCCATTTACGCGCGGTTAAAATGTGGAAAAGCTCTTTGTACCGAAATGCTTGCTACGCAGGCTAGAATTGTTAATGAGTTTGAAAATTAATGTAAATGATTGCTGATTGTCTTCATCATACTAGTGTCATAATTTCTGCAGTGCAACACACGCCGCTGGTGCAGTGGGCTGTTTGAAGCGCATCAAGACGGCAATTTACTCGGCAATTTACTCGTGATATTTGAAATGCGAAATGAGAAAGAGAGAGTTATCCCAATTATTCTTTGTGTCTGTCTTTCCTTCAAGCAACACAATTTGCCCTCCAGATGGGATTCAGAGAACAAGATCTTCATACTAACGAGTCTGTGTAAGTAGTCACTAAATAATAAAATCAGTGAAGGGAACGGTAATTCAATGAATATGCTTTATGTTCTGTAAGTCATATTGCATTTGACTGAATATTTGTCCACATTTTTGTCAATCAAAGGAAGATGTGGAAAGAATGGAAGAAAAACAAGTGCCAACCAAACTTTTGGAACGAGGTTTGTTTAAGTACATTGGTAATCTTTGTTTTTATAACCAAGATTTTTCAGTTCTATTATTTTCAAATGCTTTTTTTTTTCTCGATTTATAGAATCCTAATTATCATAATAGTGCTAAACACTATGACCATTAAACAAAGCGACTTTCTTTGAGCATAGTTAGTAGAGTCTCCTCTACCAACTATGCTTTGAGGAACCGATTTCAGACTTCATGTCCTCACTGTATAGTTATCGGACAATGTTATCCCAGCCCCACCCTCCGGGGGGCTACTCCCGGAACAATTGGGTGGGGGGTGTGCGGCCCGCTTCCCAAAACCCTTACCCTATTTATGCCAAAATCTGCGATTTCCCTATCCTATTTATGACCCGAAAAAGTAGCTTCTTCCAAAAAAACTAGCCCACTTCAAGACTTGAGTGAATAAACAATACCCTACTTACGATCAAAATGGCCAAAATCGATACCCTATTTATGAGCAAAACCGTTGAAAACCGTACCCTTTGTGGCCGCACTTACCTATATAACCCATAAAGGGAAGTACTCACCCCCCGGTTCCAGCTAAACACTGACCGTATCCTAATCGATGTTATCAATGATAGTCCAGCTGTAGATAATTTGGTCTGGGATTTCAACTTCCTGACATCAAATTATTTAAAGTTTGGTGGAAATTTCTTTTTCGTTGCCGAATGTATTATGATGTATTTGCAGAATGTTCGACCAGACCCTCGTTCCTCGTGTGGACCGTACAAACCCATCAAAGGCAGAAGGTTAGCCAACTTCCAGATTTTTAAATCCAAGCCAATCAACCAACCAACCCTTTCATCAATTAATTGATCAATCCCTTTTCTATGGTATATGTGCACTACACTGTAACACGCCACGTGAAACTTTGATGAATGCAAGCTTTAGTTACAACTTGTTATGGTTTTGTTCCAAAAGATTTCCCTTCCTTTTTGCAATCAAAAACGTTAGCAACTAATAAGCTTCAACAAAAGTCGACAATATAATTGAAATGGGTAAACGTAAATTTTACAATTTAACAGCTCACCTGTGTTTCATCCTCCAGAAATGTCCAAGACACTACTAAGCAAACTTTGTTGGATGATGTAGATGTCGATAATCATGACACCATAGGTAATGGGTGATGAACGAGCTCATCAAGATAGAACAATGGACTTACTCCTGGCCTGTTTCTCTCACCGAGAAACCGAAACATCTGCGTACACTTGCAGTCATCAACTTCCGCCCTCCACCAAACATGGCACCCCACAAACAGTTCGCCAAAACTTTAGGCGCCACGATCGTGCGCCGCACAACTCAACTCAATTCAGAACACATCTGAATAATTCGCGTTGAGTAATTCGCGCGCAAATACTTACTCCTGGTACCACCATTTATACTGAAGCACTGTGCAATGACAACATTTCTAATGACTTTGGTGACTAAAATTAATGGCAACTGGCTTTTCGTACTGTGACATCATATAATTAACTGATTTTGTCTGTTTTCGACTTGCCTTTAAGCCCGGGATTTCCAAATCATTTCAGAATGTGTCATGATCTAAGCACTGATTTGCTTTTTCAGGTATGATAGCAATTGATCAAAATGGGAACATAGCAGCCGGAACCTCGACTAATGGATTGAACCACAAAATCGCTGGGTGAGTTCCACAATAGATGACTTCTAAACAGTAACGTTTCGTTTTGCTTTTCATCCGTTTTGGCATAATTTGTACTCAAAATTTAACATTATTCATAATTATTGATTTAGCTTTATTCCCGACAAGGAGAGGAAGGGGATTGGGCGGGGCGGGGAAGGGAGAGCTGAAGGACCGTAAAGGGATTCAGTTGAGGGAAGTAATCGATCCATTTGTATAGCCTTTGTTGTACGCATGTGCAAATAATAAAATAAAATATGCAGAGACTGAAAATAGATAGACTGAAATTAAATGGAATAGTAACATTTATTACACTTTTTCAATCAAAACATTTCAGTAGGCTTTTGACATATGATTGCATCTTTTTTCCCATTGGTAGTCGAGTCGGGGACTCTCCCATCCCTGGAGCAGGAGCCTACGTGGATAAGGACGTTGGTGGAGCCTCAGGGACTGGTGACGGGGATGTTATGTTAAAGTTTTTGCCCAGGTATGCCTTGAACGCACGTTATTGACAGGTTTCTATGGTTGAAAACTCGCCGAGGTACTGAATGAACACATATTACCCCTCCTCATCATAGCGTTCGCTATTTGCCTTGATGTTTCGTCACTAACGTGTCAAATAATCGACCTTTCTTTATAGCCTGAAGTGTAATTTAAGAGGATTTTGTAGCGGAGGGCAATTGGCCATATTCGTATTCTTGACAGTGGACTGGAACTAGCTTTACACTGAGGCTACTGCGGGGAGTCAAGGGATCATAGCCTCTTTGCAGAGTCTTTTCAAATGCAAATTA
The DNA here is from genome assembly GCF_042242905.1 of Orbicella faveolata. Taxonomy (NCBI): domain Eukaryota; kingdom Metazoa; phylum Cnidaria; class Anthozoa; order Scleractinia; family Merulinidae; genus Orbicella; species Orbicella faveolata. The sequence continues at coordinate 24,023,913 of NW_028301564.1, read as the reverse complement.
CACGAGCCTCCATTGCAAGCTGTTCCAGCTCAATACCGAGAATACCAATATGGCCTATCGGCTACTTTCGATATACCAAAATTGTAACATGGCTCCGAGGTTTTCAGGACAAAATTGCAAATTTGTTGACTTTCCTGTGTCTCCCAAAGGAGGCTTGTACATAACGAAAGCACCTCCAAATATAGAGGCTTGTCCCGAACGCCATGTAAGAATATTGATATATCGAACGTGGCCTATTGCAAGTGTTTCTTTGACACCTTTTCCTTTATCAATAAGACTGCTACTGTACCCACAGGCTAATCAACGTTAAACTTCGTTTTGCGTGGCTATGAAGCGATACGTTGAATTAAAAAGCCTTGCAAAGAGGGCTCTGTTCTAACGTTCAGTCTAACAATTATAGAACAAGGGAATTACAGAGGTTGAGTCTGATGCAGAATGAATATTGTTTTTTCTAAAGTGATTCTCCTCAGCCTTGGAACTAACTTATATATAGACATTGGCCTATTCGCCCTGTCTGTTAAAACACCACCCTGGCATGAAAAGATGGGCTTTGAGGGGGATGCAACTCACCGGCCCATGAACAAGCTTTGTAGGCAGTGTTTAAACAACTTGCATAAACGTGACAACCTGATATTGTACTTTTGTCTCATAGTTTTCATGCAGTTGAGCTTCTCCGTCAAGGTTACAGCCCAACACGGGCTGCCAGAATGGCTCTTAAGAGAATAGCGCAGTATTATCCAACCTTCAGGGGGGGACTGATAACTGTGACAAAGGATGGCAGACACGGTATTGAAAAAAAGTGTTATAGGGAAACTATCATGAACTTGAATTCGAAACTTAACAAAACAAAGTACATATTTCCGTTAATAGAAACCAGGAGAGGATTGATCTTCTCTTGTAGAAACCTAAAATTAATGATCTAGTTTCATCAAAAACAACAGTTGTGGATGGACATTGACAGTTGTGCATGGACATTGTCATAATTTACCTTATAATCTCAGATTTGAGAAGTTTGAGAGACCTTTAATTTCAGTATCTTTCCTTGTGTCTTGGAAAAATCTATAAGAACTAATCAAAACCTGCTCGCTTTTTAACAACTCATTTCATGTCTTCCCGTTGCCAGCAAAGATTTTGTGTACTTAGAAGAAGGCCTGAATGAGGATCTAATAGCCAATTGAGAATAAACCCACACTTAACAAGTCCAAGATAAAGTTCATGTACATGTTGATGGGGTCTAGGCAAAAGCTGGGTACTTTTAAATAATAGTTATCCGACTCTTACCATCGATGGAAGCTCTATAAAGTAATTTTCTGATATAGATGGAGCGTACATCCTAACGCAATTTCGAAAAAAATTTCATTTGAGGAAGAACACACCATTCTTTCTTTTTGAGACACTTCTGTGCATGCATTCGTAACAAGGTAGTTCTACCCAATTTCGATTATTGCAGTTTTTGGGAACTGCTACAAAACTCTAGCCACTCCCTACCCACCTCCCACCCCTCAACGCTTAAACTGCAAAACGGCTAAAAAACGCTCTGCATGCATTTTGACTTTCTGTTGCTATAATGACAGTACTCGCGATCTCCTTAGTAGAGTCGGCTAACTGCTCAGGTGTCGTTATCAATTAGAACCCTGCTCTATTTTCTGTTTCATCTTAACCCATTGTTTTTATCTCTTCAGGTGCTGCCTGTCATGGCTGGCCGTATTTTCCCTACACTGTTCGCAATCCAAGGACGGGAAAGAACAAAATAGTGTACATCAAGCCTTGCAAATTGATCAATTAACATTTTAGAGGCAGGAATCAGCTTCCCAAACATTTCCCACGTACATCATTTACAGCTATAAACATTCCAGAAATATGACACGAAAAAAACAAACTTTTATGGAATCTTGCCCTGCAAACACTGCTGGAAGAAAAAAGAACGAAGGGATCGTGTAGAAGCGAAAATCTTGGTAATCAACTGTAACACATTCATATCAAATAATGTAATAACGGCGAGGCGTTAGAGAGGGAAATATTTAAATCGAATACAACTTGGCAAAACGCTAAGGGTTGCTGTTTAAAGAGAATAAGACGACACTGAAACACTGAAATTAATTTTCTCATTAGCTTTATTGCTGCATTGCTGTGCTAATACTTCATACCAAAGTTAGTAAAACCCTCCTAATCTACGACAATATTGGGAAACCATAGCTTTGTTGCAACCACTATACTTTCAGACGATTGGCCGATTCTTCTTCTAGTAGCTAACATAAGGCCAATATTTCTGGTAGGAGCCACTCCATCCTTTATGGAATTGGCTATCTGAGCTACCTCCGTTGGTTGTAAATTGTATCCACAGGTAGAGTTTTCCCGTTGAATAGAAGGAGCCGGTGGGAATGGAGTGTCCACTCCAGCCGCTGGTTAACACAACTTCACCAAATCTGTTAAAATCATCATAATAAAAACAGCATTAAAGGGGATGGCACAATGACTTACGGATAGTGCACTGCAATCCTAATCGTGGGGCAGGGTTCGAATTCGAACGTGTTCCAGGGAAGTCAGGGTACATACGTAAGGAATAACTTTCTTAGCTTCTATCGTCATTTCTTCCTCCAAAAGTAGATAAGTACTAGTTGATTACTAGGTCATCCAAGGGGTAGAAACAGCACTTTAATATCCAGTTTGTTTTTTACAGGGTGGAAAACGCTATCCAATGGTTAAACCACTACCCAGGGGGTAGCATAGTTAGTTTTGTTACCATAAATTGACCAACCACGCGAAAACGTACACTAATGGGTATCCGTTCGAACGGCTAAAAACCGTTTGTATTGCGATTTGGGGTGGAACACCTGATTAGTATAACTGGTTTGACAAGTTTGTTAACCGAGATTTTTTAAATTGCCTTTTACGCAACGATATTTCGTATTGTTTACTGTAATCACCACTTAGTCCACAAAAGTATACTATAGAACTGCTGTGTGGGGTGGCGTTTTTGCTAGGGACACATTGCTGGTAGTGGTTGTGGTGGTGATGGTTTTGGGCCGTGTTTACAGGTAGATGGAGTACCCTGGTGTGTGCGGGTTGCCTTTTTTCATTAACGTGTTTACAAGGCAGCTAGGGTTACCCTAGTACTAGGGTGGTAAGGTAATACTACCTGTGCCGTGATTTCCTTGTAAATCCGACTATCATTGACCTTGTTGCTAAGGTAAACCTAGCATTAAGGTTAACCTTTCTGCGTGTAAACAGGGCCATTGCGCTATCGTTTTAGATTGCGAGGTTTTAGTGGCTATCCAAATTAACAAACACTAATTGGCGCAGAGTACTAAATGGACAAGAAAACAATGTTATAGCGTACCTCCCGGCGTGGATCTTCACCAAGTCATAGGTAGTTTCCGTTGAGAAGTCAGTGAAGATAAAGTCGGGGATGTCCACGGTGCGATGCACCAGCCACACGCAGTCGAGGTTATCAGCATAACCGTTCGGGTAGCCTGGTGACGAGATTATGCCACTTCCATCTTCGTATACGCCTCCACAAGATGTATCTAGGAAGTTACAAACACATGATTGTCTATGAGTTATTGTGAAGTGTGAATGTTTTTAGCTTACCGTGACGGTTCGCTCGATTTCAGTTCTATTTACTTCTTAAATACTCTTTTCTTTTGGCCATCGTAGCTTAACAAGAAATAACACACAAACTGCGGTGATAAACATGACAATAAAATGCATTGTTGAAAAACAAAAAGAAAAACTAAATCTTTTTGCTTGACGTTTCGTATGTTTATTGAGAATAGAAGTAACAACTAAATTTTAAATTTAAGATAAGTAACTAATTGACAATAACAATGACAGAAGCTGAAAAAATGCATATTAAAAGATGCAAACTATTAAAGATGAAGCTCTTTGCTGCTAACGTTATCATTTATTTAGT
>NW_028301564.1:23937500-24017500 GCF_042242905.1 Orbicella faveolata | reverse complement strand
CTTTGATACGTGAAGGTATCTCCATACCTGACGCCATTAGCCGGTATACCTGGGTCGCCACAGCTAACAACTAGAAACATTATTTTATACATGTAGTTTAGAAAATCGTCATCATCGTAGTCCTAGCTCTCCTCTGGGAGAATACAACCATAGTTTAAAAAAAGCTACCGAATTAATATTTTTAGTATGTACCACACAGGCGAATAGTGCTTTCTGCTCATTCTAATTGGCAAGCTCGGAGGCAATAACAAGTACTATTCACCTCCACTTTAGTAAATAATTGTTAATTAATCGTCTGAAACTGAATTACGACAATGTGGTACGTTTTTGACAATGATGACTGAAGATAATCTATGATAGCAAGATTATTATGACACATTCTAATTTTCTTGAGGAAAAGTTTACATTTCTATAACATTTCAGTTTTATTTGCTAGTTTTAACTACTCACTAGCCAGTTTTGGAGGTTTTCAGAGTTATAGTACAAGCAAAGTAAATATCGCATCTGGTGCCTTTTCCTTCGACGTCTTCCACATTGTTAAATGAATTTCTCAAAGGAAAACGATTTTAAACCTGATTCTTGCCGACTTCACGCCCCCTTCCGCTTTCGCTAACACGCTTTCCCGAGGAAAAACTAACTAAAAGAACCTCCAAATTCAACTAATGTTAGCTCAGGACGTATTGTCGGACTAATACGACCTCTTCAACGAAGGAAAACCTGTCGCAAAGGAAAAGATTCGGTGAACTGTCGTCCCTGTCGTACAATTAAAATAACATAAAAAGAGTCTAACTTACTGGGGCATGTAGGTTGTGTACCAGTCCACTCGCCGTTAGTTTGACACGTGCGAACCGGGGATCCTTGCATGGTGTAACCAACGTTACACGTAAATGAGATGGCGTTGCCATATTGGTAGGACGACGAGTTCTTCTCTCCATTATCAGGTGTTCCAGGATTCCCACAAGAGCGCTCTGTACGTAACATCGTTAGAGAAAGAGAGTGACTAAACATTATATTATGATATCGCCATATTATGTTACTGTTCTTGTTATCATTGAATGAGAGTATACAGCTTGTTTAAACTAGCATCAAATTGTGACGTCACACCTAGAAAGATTACCTGCACAATCAAGCAGTCATATCGAGAGAAAATGTGATTGGCCTTTCTTAACAAAAATACAATGATACTCCCCAATATGCAGGTTTGAGTTTATAATTTCTTTTTATTTGCTCTAGTGCTTAAAGCAATGGGTTTTTTTTTTCACTCAGTTGTTATTTGTGACCTAGTTTCCATTGGCCTCTTAAGTCAGAAGCAAGCTTTATTGTTGCTTTAATTCAGTGACACGTCACAATCCAACGTCGTTCCCAGGGTCTGTTTTCTTCCCGCCCGTCTCTCTTGTTCCACGGGGCGGGAAGACCCTGAGGACGAGGTTGGTCACACTCCCGCGCAAGCTAACCACATGTAATCTAAACTCCATGGTGTCACTAGAATGGAAGGAAAAGCAGTTGTTTCGTCCATGGAAGGCTAACACGGCAGATTGAAAGGTGTTGTGGTATTCTTAGAAAAGGCCTGAGGGATTCGTATAAGAGCAATGTCAGCCGAAAAACATCGACCACTTTAGTTACTACTTTCATAGATCTTTAAATGAAGAAAGTAACTTGTTCCATCTGTGCACATACCTAAACAGACAGGCTTCGAACCACTCCACAGTCCATCTCCTTGACAAACTTGACTGTCCTCTCCCTCCAGGTGATGGTCTGGCTGACATGTATACGTCACAGTGGACTCGTACTTAGTGTCGGTTGCTATGTGACGGTATCCACCATAAGGGTCGCCAGGGTCACCACAGTCTACCACTAAAATTTCAATGAAATGGGTGTCTGGCATTACTTCAACTTATTCCACGTATAAGTTTACAACGGTTTTTCCTGCTAGAACTAAATTATCTTACTAGTTCAACTGTTATCCTTATGCTTTCTTGGACATTACAAGTTTTTTTTTCTACAGGTGCATCAAGTGGCTATCAATGTATATAAGCGATCAAATATTTTCGCTCGTGCGCGAATGGTCTAAGCGCGTGACGTGGCTGAATACTGGGGAATATCCGAGTGGTATTCCCAAAGTTCAAAACCGCGCGAGCCACGAAAAATAGTGGTAGGATAATAAACACAACAGCCTCCATTCTTGACGCGAAAATATGCTCGGATACTTGTCCGCGGACAATATCTGTTCCCAGAAGCGAACAGAGTTCCGGGAGCATAGCTCAAGGAAACTGTTCGCTTCTTGGAGCAAATGATATCCGCGGAGGAATATCCGCATATTTTCTCGTCAAATGGACTGAGGCTATTGTTTATATAAAGCGTCTCTACAACAAACGTACATTCGCAGACAGGGTCCACTTGTGACCATTCTCCTCCTCCTTGGCCATCGGAGACGCATGTTCTAAATGAAGAACTTTCTGGAACCATGTTATAACCAGTGTCACAGGAGATACGTAGTGTGGCGCCCAGTTCATACCGATAACCTTGAACCGCTCCATTTGTAGGGACTGGAACTGGGCTGCAGAAGGCAGCTGCAATTAAGGAAAAAGAAACCAAGCTGATGTTTTGAAACTTAGTCCTCGGCAGGAAATCAAGGTCGAAGGCACCAGGGCTTGGTTTTAGGCGAGATCAAGCCTTGTGAAGAGTTTCGCGGGGTACTGATTTTAATATTTCTTTCTGATATTGATGTATTGCCATGTAATTGACATGTTTTGCCACGTGAAAAAAAAAAAAAAAAAAAAAAAATGAAGTGGTGTTGCCGAGACAAGCACGAAGATAATCGTTTTCTTCAATACATTTAACAGGCAGCAAAACCTACATGAACGTACCATGAACGTGCTTCTAGTTAGTACTTATCGCCGACGTCTTATGGGGATGATATTAAGAATATATTTTGTACCACTAATGTTGACAAGGGTACTGGTAACCCCTGAACTTCTTGCTATTCTTTTTCTTGTTCCAATGAGAACAGAGGGCGTTGTTTTACCCGAGTCGGAATCGATGCCCATGCGAGACTAGCACTGGACAATTCTCCCCAGAATAACTTGGTATATGAGTATTTAGTTATGTGCTCCACTTTGTCTATCATAACTTACCAATACATCTCGGTTGTGTGCCAGTCCATGTTCCATCTTGTTGACACGTTCTTATTGCATCGCCTACCATGGCGTAGTTCGCTTTACACGTGAAGGATGCCTGGGTTCCCAGAACATTCTTGTCGCCTTCTACTCCAGTTAAGACAACTGGCTCGGCGTTTTCCACTTCACCAATTTCCGCACAGTAAACACCTAAACGTTTCAGGAAGCACTTAATTTCTTGTGTTCTGGATCTATTTTATTCCATTGACTCTATTTAATTAGCCCAGAGTTGCGGACATGAAATGCACACGACGATTTCAAACATTTGTATATTAAACAACATTCCAGCTGTGCTGGTCAAACCTCGCGACGTTCCCTAGAATTTCTTGAGGAAAATTTTGGTGTGTTAGTTGTTTGGTCGGCATTGATGTCTGGGTAAATGTAACAATTTTTAGGACAGGTGGAGTGATTTGCACGACAATCAAGACTCTAGCCGGTAATTGTCTCTAAACTTGAAGCTGTTTCAGTTAAACAGGTAGTTCAAAAGTATACCCCAGGCCCAACAGTTGCGTGTAACATGCCAGTTTTCCTATATGAAATGTTCAGGCTAGGTTTTCATTTTACTTTTAGTTCGGGGGTTTAAACAGACTATCACGATACGAAAAGGATGTTACAATAGTCAATGCTGTTGCACTAATTAGTACTGACCAAAATAATACTGGTAAAGTGATCTTTAAAATAATTCTCTCGTTGGCTTTTTGCGTATAGATAAAGGAATATCATTCCAGGAATAGCATCCAGTATAATAGTTGGATAAATTTCCTCTATGTTTATTCCCAAAGAACTTGGATTTGGTGTCGTAAGGATGTATTTCTGGTAGCGTGCGTAATTATTTTGCTCAAATACAAAGGATAACATGAAATTGGATGACTCTATCTATAATGTGACTCATACAGTGTTTCACAACTGCTTAAGTGGTGTGCATTACTACGATGATCAATCATGTCTTCATATCTTTCACCGCAATTAAAATATGATACGTCATGTATTCGCTTATATTCTTCACCATCTACGGGTATATTCAATATGAACTCGCAACGTGACCAGCTCCCAGCTGGCTTGATAGCTCAGCTAACAGAGCGTTGCACCGGTATCGCAGAAGTCATGGGTTTGAACCCCGTTCGAGCCTGCAGTTTCTTTCAGGCTTTAATTTCACAAATGCTTATAAGTTGGGTGAGTAACTGCAATGATCAATCATGTCTTTACAGTGTTGATCTGTTGACGTTTTCTAGCCTTCTCTTCGTTTGTTTTTCGTATTTTCTCATGAATGGCGAGAGACACTTACGTATGCAGGCAGGGTCTTGTCCTGACCACTGTGCGTCTGCCTGGCAGTACCTTGTGGCTGCATATGAAGCTCTGTAGCCATCGTCGCACGTGTATGTTGCTGTGCTTCCCACAGCGAGCCCAGAGCTCAGTGCCACGTTACCATTGGCTGGGCTGCTCAAGCTGGGACATGTCAATGCTAAGTAACAGAATTTTAATAGACATACATGTAGAATTAAGATCAAATCAATATCTTGGTGTTCGGGTATGGTTATTTGTAGCACCACCGTTGCAACAGTTTATCGCTGCCTCAGTGTCATTTATAGTTGGGTTGCTCAAAAGGATCAGTTCACCCGGCCTATGAAACACACCTGAAGGCTGTAAATGAGTATTTGTAACAACTTTGACAAGTCCATTATACTTTGATACCCTGACAAAGTCCAAACCTAGCGCTCAGCCCCATTAGCTAACTCGACGTTAAATCTGGGCAATACTAGATAAAGTCACGGTATTTTGAGCATTTTTTGGCCACGTACAAAATTAACTCAAAATTTTAGAAAACCCAAAAATAGTAGTTTACTAAGATAGAAAAACACCAAAGAGACAAAAATAAACTATAAAGGAACACGAATGGTTAAGGATGGAGAAGATTAACACCAATTAGAAACGAAGAACTTGAAAAATTTAGGTTAAACCTTTAAAGAAAAAACGTTATATAAAGCGCTATATATAGAAAAAGAGCTGTATAAGTGACTTATTATTATTATTATTATTATTATTATTATTATTATTATTATTATTAAAGATGCACAAACCGAGACGTAGCTCCTTATTATAGATAAAAAAATATATATAACATTCACCTTCGCAGTTTGCGTTATCTCCGCTTAGAGTATATCCCTGTCTACAAACGCAATAGAACGACTCGTACGTGTTGACACATGTGTGTTCGCATCCACCATTTGAAGTTGCACACTCATCGATATCTAGAAATCCAAGAAAGGATTGATCAAGATGGCCTTAAAGGCATTACCAGATATGTCAGGGATGGAACTGTAGATAGGGCTCTTCACGGCACCAGTTTTCGCTTGTCCCTCGCGCTACGTCTATACATTGTTTTTTCTCTCTGATCATCTACTTGCTTTTGTGCGTCTCAGACTATACCTAGAGACCGATAATGGGTCTCTGCGTTTAAAGACGGACATCTTATGCATATGAATGATTATGCGCGTTGGTATAATGGCGGACACAAAAGGATTAATTCGTCAAGACTGACTATCTGTCTTAAGGCATCTTCAACGAACAACTGGGAGCTTGATGGCGCCTGAGGAAGTTCCCATTTTACAGTAGACGTGTTAACAACGGACGAAGGGATTACACATCACAAAAATGACGTTGTCCCACTGACCTTAGCTTTTCCTATCAATGCTCTAAATTCTCATTTGATATCGATAACAACTTTACCTTGGCAACTCCGTTTCCCAGAACCGAGCTCGAGACCACTCGGACAGGAACAAGAGAATGAACCAGCAGAGTTGTGACACGAGTGAGAACAGCCACCGTTAGAAATTGAACATTCGTCAATATCTGAAAGACATCAAGCGACGCAATCAGAACACCCGCCACCTCGCCTCTCACCAATATGGCCAGGGTTCAAATCAGGCCTGATTAAAGCGATTATTATTTTAGCTGAGAAATGGGGTGAAACGTGAACTGATAACGCCCCCGCCCCTCCCCCCCAACCACTCCCGCTACAAAATGATAACATCTGCTTGAAGAAATTCATTTTGCGCCAATAAATCGAATTGATAGATGGGTGATTTGCCTGGGTGCGTTTCCAAGCTCATGAGCGGAAAATGTGTTCATCCTTTAGTTAACCTACCCACGCATGTGTTGGAATCTTGAAGTTCATAGCCTTGGTCGCAATGACAGACGTATCCTCCATGTGTATTTTTGCACCATTGATTACAAGGGTTATTGGCGCACTCATTCGTATCTAAACGAAAATTAAATTGTCAAAATTCATGTCATACAAGTGTTCCTGTAAAGCGGTTGATTAATAGACAGATTCGGTTAACGTGTTTACATCCTTGTTGCCACCCAATTTAGACCACGTGATGATTCACTAGGCGGAGTTACAATTGTGCAAATTGCCACACCCAGGTCATTGCTTGGGAGTATTTACAAACAGAACAATTGTAACCTCCCAAATTAATTATCCGGCATGATCTGATCTGGGTAGCAACGAGGATGTCAATACGTTAACCGAATCTGTCTAATGGTACGTAGTTTTTAATTTCAATAAAATAAACACAAAAATAAAATCGGTCAACATTCTGAGAAGCTCAACATACAAAGTCGCTTGCTTTTTCTAAGGCAGACTGCTATGCTATTGAACTATATGTTTATGATACCTGAACATGTAGGGTGGTTTCCAGTCCACGCTCCTCCCTGGCATGTCCTAGATGAGGATTTTATGAGAGTATATCCAGCATTGCAGGTGAACGTGATTGTACTTCCCTCGTTGTAATTGGACGAAGACTTTGTACCATAAATTGGTGCACCGATCTCTTTACAGTTGTTTGCTAAATTCAAGGTAAATCAATAACAGAACGTATTAACAGGTTTAATGCTAGTTTTGGAACAACAAGTAAAATGGCCGTTTATCTCAGTGGCTCTCGTTGTGTATTTGTTAACACAACCCGTGAGACAGATAAGTGATATTGTACATATACAAAAACAACCACAAAAGCATCTTTATTTTATCAATACAAATACAAATATTATTTCATTTTTAGTGTATTTAATATGTGTAGTATATTTCAGATAAAATATCTGTTGTAATCTTGTTTGAATGTGACTGGTGCCTGGAGGCTAAATGAACCGTTAGGTTTTCGAGTTAGCCTCCAGTCTTCTTATGTCTAGTTGTAAGATAAGAGAGATGAATGAAGACTTTTACACTGAGTGTAGTTTAAGGAAGAACAAAAACAAAAAAGCAAAAATGACTAAATCGTGTGCACGTATTGGTCTGACAGTAAACTATTGTGTTATTGGTTTTGAAAAAGCAAATACGCTAAGCTCTTTTAAATGGGTTGGACGTTCTTTCCAAAGATGCCTTTAATTAAATCGTCTGTTTAATTTTCGTATATTTGTCCTTATGCGTGGTTGGGTACAGTGAGTAACCTATGCATATCCTATCTATTCTTACCAGTGTCACAAGTCCTTCCTGAATAGCCGCTTGCACATACACACAGATAGTCGTTATATCGGTCAACACAAGTTCCTTCCTGACAAGGTGCAGTGCTACATTCGTTCGTGTTATCGGCAGGTGCGACGATGGCTATGGAGGAAGTAGACACTTAAAATAAAAGATTTCTTTTAAAACAATGTTGAAGCTCTTTTTTAGGAGGGAAGGGGCCTGTCTGAGTACTGTACTACTGTTTATACCGGTTGCAAAAATTAACGATTTTTCTACTCGATGTACCGTTTTATCTGATCTTAATCTCGCATATCTCATTAATTTTCCCCTGAAATATCCTGTATTCCGATAATTTTTTACCTTAATATACCTTTGACTTCTGGCCTTTGTTGCTGCCTTACATGCTAGCAGGCATAAGGGCAGTAAGTAAGTAATCCTGTAACCAGAAAACTTCTAATAGGACTTCAATGTTCGGGCCTTTAGACAAATAACTTTGGCTTTGTTTGTGTCGAACAGTTTACAAAGTTACTTACTCTGTGGGCAACCATATACTTCTACTCTCATTGAAATGTGTCCATTCCATTCCTGTGGTCTAAACCTTAGATACATGGCTTCAAACACTCTGACTTGATTTCGTACTACCGTGTCCTGGTCAGTGTTACCAGTGAGAGTCTGTATAATATTAAAATGATAATGTTACGTTGTGTAAACGACGTAGTACATTTAATGCTGATAAAAGTAATTTTGTGACGTTTTCAGTAACTAACATATCCTCATTTTTACTTCGACCAAACACTGGCGCTCAAGACGTCCACTTTTCAACGTCTGCAGCAATACTAATTTATGTCTAAGTTGACGTTGGAGCACTTTCCATTTCAGTGTCGAAAATTTATTAGTTTTGCACTAGTACCACGCTACACGATTGGATTAAAAGACTCGCGCGATTTTTCATTCAGTCAGAACTAAAACGAAAACCAATTGTCACTCACACAGTCACTCACACAGGTTTTCCGGCGCTTCGCGTTTACTTTGAGTTTTGGTTAGTTCACTGGATTGTACGTGTTCTTTGTGATTGGCCAGAGTGATTACTTTGGTTTTGGTTTTACGACGCTCACCTTAGGACCGCTTGATCAAGTCAGTGATAATTAATTAGGTAATTGACTTGGACGCTGACGTAGCACAACAGTTTCCTTTTAAATCACATGCAATTTCAAGTATCTTTTTCCTTTGTAAATCATCATTAAAAGGATTTTGAAAGTACATCTTACGTCTGGATAGTAAGCCCAAGTTGATCCGTCAGTACTGTATTCCAGTTTGTAGCTCTTCACCCATTGAGCATCGTCTGCTCTGCCTTGAGTGGCTGTACCAGCAATCTGGAAAATCTGGCCAAACTTGATTTGGAGATACTGGTTCTGGTCGTTAGACAATGCAGACCAACCTCCGATCTGAGTGGTGACCCCCTGAGAAGTTATCTGAGCTTGAAAATTTAGGCGACCTCCTAGTGGCGCGTGCTGGGAACTGTATTGACTTGATGCTGTCATATCAGCGTCAGGAATGCGCTTGCTTGTCGAGACTCCAAGGCTTTTAAGACAATCTACAAGGTAATAATCATAAGGAAGGTGGAGAGAAAACAAGAAATTTAAAATTATTCTTGACCTATCGCTTCTCGGTTCACCATTTTACTACGCTATTTTTCAAATATTCATTTCATTCATCGTGAATAATAGTGAAATATTCATTTCATCTATTCAGGTCTACGAGGCACTTGTCTTTGGACGACTGCCTATTACTGCTTTTTATCAAACCAGCCCTACTTGTCTAACACCAAATGCTTAAGCCAGTTTAGTCGAAAACGACCATTTAGCATAAATCAGTCAATCAGCCAATCAATTTAGTAGCGTCAAAATGTGAGTGGTGTTGTCCTCTATATCTGAGTCTGCTCATGTATAAAGCGATACACAATAAGTAAGAGTAAATAACCAAAATTAAAGAAGGCATCAGTTACAGTGCCATTTTTAACCACCAAACGTTAGACCAATAACAGCATACGTTCACACCTGAAACTACCTGCCTGTCGGGAACATAATATATTAATTAGCTAGGCATGTTTTACTTACTCAGCTCGTAGTAATTGTAGCTTGATGAACTTGTCAGATCACTGTCAATCGTTGATTTGCTGCTCAAGTAACATGTGTTAGTTGAGTTATCAAAGTCAAAAGACCTGCAGATGAAAGAAGCTTCCGACGAGCAAGATGACGCACAAGCTTCTGGGGACGAGTTATCCACCGTTTTGTCATCGTTTCCAGATATGTAAGACTTGTAAGTCAGGGAGTATTTCCTCTGCTCGGCGGCAACTGAAAGAGATTGAAAGCAAACGACGGCTTTGCATTATCGTTCTCTTGAAGCTTGCTATTGGCTATTGGCTACGTATTTGAGTAAAGGCACAGGGTCCCTTTCTAACCAGGCATACAACTGGATCAACACCAGTGAATTGTTGTCGATACCTAATGACAAGAATATCATTCCATAAGCGAATAAGGATCCTCCTTATTGGGTCACTTCTATTCTATATCATTATAAATCTACTAGCGTGCTATCACAAATGCCGTTCGTTGATTGGCTACACTACTCACTATCTATTCTGTTGTAGATAATGAGTAGCGTGGCACCGTGCTGTTGTTATCAAAATGACGGTCGATTTTTTTTTTTTTTTTTTAGATTAAGTTTTGAACGACTAATAGATTTATGCTAAAATGATTAGCTTATTCGCTCTCGACTTCTTTGCGCGATAGAAATCTCCAGCTCATTATCCAATTGTAAACCTGTATCTTATCAAGCGGTGAAACTAAGCAAATTTAGATAACCAATATCCCATGTCTCACGTTTGCCAAAAAGGCGTTCTTTACGTAGTTAGCTAAATACTGTGATCACATTCATTAAATACGAACTGTACCAGGTAAATAAAAGGCACTCACAGTTACACGCGTACGATTTGTCAGTTAAGTGGTATATTCCAAAGAGCCTCTCTCTAAAGTCGCTCCAGGCTGCTACGTTTCCCTTTACATGATCGCAACTATATACCAAGTTATAAATGTCGTTAGCAGACAGCATGTAGTCAAAGATGTTCAGCTGACTAATATCGCCGATAAAGTTTTCTTGAGTGTTAAATCCACCACCCAGTTCGTCTTGCTCTTGGCCAAGGATCATAACGCCATCGCCAGAAATAACTTCACCTTGTTGAAAAGCCTGAGATGAGCTTTTTATTTCAACACCATCTTTGTAGGAATACCATGTTCCTCCAGCGCTCTCCCACGTAACTGCCACGTGATGCCACTGACCATCATTTACTTTCAGTCCTGTGAAGACAGTTCTATTATTTACAAATAGATTGAAGCTGGAATAGTCTTGTAAAGCTAATGCGTTGTCCTGCACAATATCACCCACTTGAGTTGCGTAGGAGATCACTGTTCCGGGGTTGCGGTCGCTGGTACGCATCCAAAAAGCGATGGTTAGTGCGTTAAGGTCCGAAATTGGCTTCTTAATCTTGGAATACGACTTGGCCGCTCTGACTTGAAACGACAAATCGTAGTCAGATGAAAGCTCTGCAAGAGAAGTAATGAAAATGGTCAATTGTTGGGCAATCATACAATGGAGTGACGTGTTTTCGATGGAGCATCAACAATACTCGCGTCATTGACGTTACGTGTGTGAAAACAGGAACTAAATGGCGGAGGAATCAGTTCCGTGTACTTCCGAGCGCCTTATATTTTGAAATTGTAGTAAGGTAAGCTTGAATTAGTATTCTCAGAGTCATTAAAAATTCATCAAGTTTAAACATAGGAAATCGTGACCGTGATGGTGTATGGACACCTGATCTTAAGTAGCAAAAACTTTTACCATTGTTTTCTCCATTTTTTCCCTTAGTTTTATTTTCGATAGAGAAGATATATCAAACACTCAAGACAGTGTTTGACTTCATTGCCAAACACCTCGATGTTCGTCAAAAATACTCCGCTACAAGTCGTACAGTTATAATAATATTAATAGTTCTTAAGTTGAAATGTAATTACTTTTTTGTGGTTAGATCTTGAAGAAATACTTTTCACCTAAATTGTTTTTTCAAATCTGTATTCCTTCTGCTAAATTATGTTTCTTTGGACCACCTACTCGATTAGCTACATAAACTATCTAGGTGTTCCAAACTCAATCAACCTTGTATTAAAACTATTCGTCTTCCTTTATTTCCATTTCTCTCTCTTTCTTTAACACTTTAGTTTTTAATCACAATTGTACTTGAAATTATTTCATTAATGCTTTTTATCATCTTCTACAGGTAATTTGTATATATTTATATGCCTTCTATTTTTTCTTACATCTCTGTAAAATTAAAATTTGTGAGAGTTTAAATTAAAGTTAAATTGAATTGAATCGTATTTTCAACTCTCTTCCCGATGTTTTAAAATGTGGTGAAACACAGTCTTTCGTATTTGGTATGTTACATGATCTGTTGACTCCGTAATGACTGACTAGTTACTGGTTCAGATTGAGCGTCAGCCATACCTTCGCTGCAGAGACATTTGGAGTAGGATGGCATGCACTGGCACTTGAAACCAGTTAGTGTATTCACGCATGTCCCACCATTGCGACACGGCTGCCCTACGCAGTGATCAACAGGATGCTCACAGTTGGCGCCAGTGTACCCAACTGGGCATGAGCAACTGTAGAACTGTACATCGTCCACACAGGTACCGCCATTCTGACAGGGTTTGGCAGCGCAGTCATGGATATTGATCTGGCAATTCACACCACTGTATCCTGCCTGGCACTTGCAAGAATAGGTGTTCACGCCACTGGTGCATACCCCGTTATTTTGGCAAGGGCTTGAGGCACATTCGTCGATGTTAATCTCACAGAATGTCCCACTATACCCCTGCGGACACTGACAGGAAAATGTTCCCGCTTTATCGATGCAGTTACCTCCATTCACACAAGGCGTTCGTTGGTTGCAAAGGCTGTACGGAAGTTCGCACTCGTTACCAGTATACTCATCGGTGCAAAGACATTTGTAAGCATTTACCTGTACGAGAGAGACACATTAAACGATCCTAGCAAGTTGTAACAGACGCATTCCTTGAAAACACAGATAGTAAATAACTTGACGTGATACATGTAGTGGAGCCTGAATTAAATGGTCCTAAATGGTTGCTCTCCGGAAATGACATAGTGATTGCCTGATGCAGGTATCTCTAAGACATCTGTTATACACAGAAGAGAAGAGATGTTATGTTATATATGATGTTTAAAAAAGCAATATAAATAGTTTGTTGAAACTTTGTAAAGAGGGGCTGTATTTGCTCATGACAGAAAGGTGACTGCTAAACAGGTTTGTCTACAACACTGGTGGCTTTACACCGCTTTTTTGCGGTACAGAGCAGAGCGCGATACGCGAACTGTAAACTACTCCGCTAAACCATCTGTCGTGGCGGCCGTGTCGGCTACTACAGTCTTATTCTACTAGCAATTGCATTGAGGCCACAGAATAGAGAATCTAATAAATCAAAGGTACCTTGTTGACACAAGTGGAGTCCAGATAACATGGTAACGCGAGACACTCGTTAGTCTCCATCTCGCAATTCCCTCCTTTGTATCCCGGTGGGCATTCGCATCGGTAAGATTCCTTCGTGTTCACACACGTTCCACCGTTCATGCAAGGACTCGAAACACATGTGTCCACCTCTGTAATCGCAATTTGGCATTTTTTCATTAGGTATAAGGGGATTAAGTGTGGCTAAGATTGTAGGCTTGTGTTTTGTAGGCTTCAGTAATGCCACGACCTACCACAGATTAAATACTTTACATCCGGGAAATAAATAGCAATGAATATGATAAGAACACGTACAGCTCAAATTCGTTTCCTTCTAACTTTTAACTTGTGCTGTTCAGAGGCGACGTGTTCTAAAGAGGAAAAACGAATGAAATTGACATCACTCGCGTCCCTGTTGGTATACGCTTCCTCGCGCGAAAGCCGGGGATAAAGTTAGTTGAATGTTCCTCCTTTGAGTCTCCTTTTGAGTTTTTAGGTTGTTCACACAACTGAGTATTAGCGTGTATAGTTGGCTGTACTGTCACGAAGCAATGGAAAACAACAGGGTACGAACAAATCATGGGTTAACCTGACAAAATCACTCAAATATATCTGATACTATTCCATTAAAGACTTCAAAAGGGTTGCATGGGCCTATGAACTCAGAATCCTACAGTTTAGAGTTTAGGACCGAAATACTGAAAAAAAGTCGCACCTGTACAGTAGTCTAAAGAACTTGCCCCAGTGCCGTGTGTAGATTCCTGACCAGGACAAGGTAGACAAGATGTTTGCCCATACTCCGTCTGATACGTTCCAGCAGGACAAGGCAAGCAAGGCTCTACTCCATTGTCTGAGTATGTTCCTGGAGCACATTGCACTAACAAATACAGACATTGTTAACAAGCAGCATCTTAAAACTAGGCATCATGGCAAAGATAATGTGTTGTGATAACCTTACGGGGAATACGAGTTACATGTAGAAAGTACACGTCAATGAGGTATGGTGTGGGGTGTGAAAATAAGTGAGTTAGTTTGTGTGGGTCAAACTTGAGCTTACCTCTTATTTTTGGATAAGTGTTGCCCTAATAAAAATTTAGTGGTTTTTGTACAGTTGTGGCCGGGGTTTATCTAGAATGATGGGGATTGGAAAATATTTCTAGAATAAAGTTCCCCATTTTTCATTTATCATACTGTGTATGTTTGGAGCCCACCACTGGCAAGACTAGAAGCGTTAGGGAGCTAACCTTTTCCTATATATCAACTTTAAGAACAGCAGTTCACCGAAAGAAAAACAGCAGCAACGTCAGCATAAACAACAGAAAAAAAAATTTGAAGCGTGACGTTTCTCAGTTGCGAACCCGCACACTTGAACGGGGTCAAGTTGAAGTAATAATAATGGTAATAATAATAATAATAATAATAATAATAATAATAATAATAATAATAATAATAATTGTCGCGGCTAATCGCCGTCGCAAAGTACGGAAAGAGTAAAGTACTTTGCCGTCGCAAAGTACGCAAAGTAAGGAAAGAAAAAAGCTGAATGAAGAATGTAATACAGGCCTTTCCACAAATACCACGTAAAATCGTCTTAAAATCTTATCAGAAATTTTCAAAAATGTTCTAAATATCTCGAAAAAAGGCTATGAGCACCTGTTATTGTTGTTTTAATAATAAACCGACTTTCAATAGCCAAGACCAAAATCTCACTTGTGGGAGTAAGAGATCGTTTACAACAGTAGTTCTCTATTCAGTGTTACAGGTGTTGCACCGGTAGTAGAAGGAGTAGTAGAGGAAAAAGATTCAGGATCACGAATGTTACCAGCACCCGCCATTTTGGAAAATGACTGCCTTAAGTGCTTTATATCATTCAAGGCGAAAACCACTGAACTGGATTGTTTCTTAGCGTGGAAAAGCTGGAAAACACAGGGCTCACCCCCAAAAAAGCTATAAATATTTCTAAATATCCCTTAATTGTCTAAATATTTTTATATCTTGTAAATATCTCGGAATCTTCTAAACATACTAAAAAAGTATCCAGATATTTGTGGAAACGGCCTGTAATTTTTGTCAAACAGAAACTTTCATTGAGAAACGAATTTACTTACTTCCGCAATCCTCAATTCCTGTGGCTGCGCTGATAACAGTAAGAGTACCCTCTGGACAACTAATACATTCTTTGTTTCGTTGTTCTGATGAGTAGGTCCCAGTGGGGCAGGTGAAGCATTTAGCTATGCCAGTTGAAGAATACAATCCCGGGCCGCATTCATCTGGAATGGTTAAAAAGGTACGTAGTTCATTTTGATTACGGTATGTAACTCAGCTAATGTAGAAGAAAGGTCAATAGGTCTTGTGCATGATTACGTCACTCGCTCTAAACACAGAATTTTTCAGGTACTCAGTAGAATACTCGTTAATTGCAACAAGTTCACAAACTCTTCTTATTCGACCACATTTCGGATTTGCATAGCTGAGTTAAAACACTGCTGGGAGTCAAAGAGGATTCATAACATGCCGCTGCGCTTTCTGCATATTTTTATTTTCTACGGTTTTATTTAGAATATTTTTTCCTTTTATTTGAAGTGGAAGGACCGCACTTTTGCCATCGTTGATAGCCAAATATCTCTATGAGACGCACCTGCAGGGAATCATGGTAGTTGTATTCATCAAAACAACTATCCAGTCCAAGATGATGAGTGCAACTACGATGATTCCCTCCAGGCACGTCTCAAAGAGGAAATTAGGCATTGGAAGAAATAAGGAAACAGTTGTGATGCCTCTATAAAATTGTGACAGACCTTCATTGATAGTACACGTTTTTGCTTGTTCCATCCCTATGTAATGACTTTAACTCTATGAAGATCTGCTAAGTCTGGTAGAGGGGGAGAATCTACCCTCCAAAGCTTCAAGTAAGAGGGATCACGAGATGACAACGTCATATAACGTGATGTATACGAAAATCATGTCTTTCAGAAGACGCTTGCCATGGAAAAATCCACGTCCGAGTATATTGAAAATTACCAAATTGTTTCCAGATAATTTTCAGATGAAGTCGCAAGGTTTCCCTCTTTTTGTTTCAATATTTTAAGTCAGCGTGGAACATTTGTCCCTATTTCCAGTCTGAATAGAGTTAAACTGGAGAGCGTATGTAACTATTCCATAGAAGTTAAATTTAAAGTCTTTGAGGCATTTTACACCTTTTTTAATGTGAGCAGTAGGACTACAATCTTTCTATTTTTCGAGATCGTCACATCTCTGTAGTGGCGAGGGATGGCGACGTGAAACGTTTTTATCCCCCAGTATCATTTCCACTGACTTTCTTTTAAAGAAATCCAAAAGGAGAAACTTTTTAGCGTTTTTAGCTTCCACTGTAACTGTGAAATTTGTAATTGTAACTTTGGAATGTAATTATTCTAAAGCACTATTAAGCTAAATGGAAATAGGGCTATATAAATAAACTATTATTATTATTATTATTATAATTATATTAACTTAAGATGGCACAGAAAAAATTTAGACTGTTTCGCCTTTATACGTGATTTATCAAACAGTTGCGACAGGCAGACAGAAACAAATACCTGTGCAAGATGTAAAATTGTGTTTCCTTGTTCCTAGAGTCCATGTCCCTTCTGGGCAGTCCTCACAGCCTAGAGCGCCTTCATTGGGACTATACGTGCCTTCTGGGCACAACAGACAGTCATCTGCGCTCTTGTCGTAATACGTTCCCACAGGACAGCGGGCTAAAAAGAAAACTCCCTCGTTGTTTATGACGTTATAATAACGATCTACACATTTTCAATGATGAGTTACAGCAGCAATGGAATTGCGCTCAAGTAGGTATATATATTTTACGGTGGCAAGTAGCAAATGGCCTAAAACATCGAAGGATCGTTATACGAGAGAGCTAATCACCAGAGTACCAAATGCTGGCTGGTTCCAGCACGAAATTTGTAAGATAACTCTTATCTACTTATCAGTAACCTGACTGTCACTGAATATCTGTTTTTCTTTTCTCTCTGAAATATACTGGTGGCTTTGATAATGAGACATGTTAAATGTCATTTGTGTTACTTTGTGCCTAGCTGTCGATACCATGCAAGTCAGCTAATCGTTTATGTAAGGGGCCACGACGATAGCTACGGCAGTCTATGTAAGTAACAATTCATCTCTCCATAAAACAAAAGCAAATACAATTGTGTACTTACTGCATTTTGTTATTGATCCCGTGTCTTTGTTGCAACTGGTGTCACTCGATTCACATTTCCTCACCACGGCACCGTCTTCTGAACAATAAGCTTCCACCGGTCCGAGGTTTATGTTTTCAACGTTGTAATCTTTTAATTCGAGTCCTGATGATGCCTGATATTCTGACCAGTTAACTGTTTCGAAGCCTTCATAGACTTCTGTTCTCGACTGCTCGTTATCTGCCTTCTCTTGATTGAATGCGTCTTGCCCTGCTTGGTCATTGGTGCCTTGCTCGAGGCCAGTATCTCTCTTGATGTAATTATAATTGAAAGTCACCTTGAAATCAGACGTGAATCGAAAGTTTGGTCAATAATCACAACCAAGATTAGAGCGACGTGCAGTTGTGCAGCTACACAACAGAACATCACTTGATTGAATGAATAAAATGCCAAGAAATGCATGAAGAAATGCATATAAATAACCAGAAATCAAATGGATCACACAACAAGTACGATGTTTTTTATGGGTTTGTTTCACTGTACTTAGTGGCGGATCCAGACCTTCAGTTAAGGGGGGAGGCGCGGGGGAAGGGGGGCGCACGTTAACGTAAACTAGTCGCCCGTTGTCTTTGGCCATGCATAGTGAGCTGTGTATTAAAATTATGAGATGCAGTATGATGGCATGGGAAATATTAATAATGAAGTACCCCAGTTAACGTATTGGCCTTAGTTTCAGTTCAAGTCTAAGACATCAAATCCCATCAGGATTTTAATAATTACACGCACGTAGAAAAGTCTCATACCTCTCTTACAGAACGTCTTTTTCGTCGCCTTTCTGCGGCTGAAAGCTCTCCACAGTATACTTCCACCGTTTCCTCGTTGCAATCGTCGGGTTTCAACGTGCAGAAAATTGGAGGGACTTCAGCACTAGTTAGAAGGCCAAGGAAATTCGACGTTATGTTAGCTTGTACGTTTGGGTCATTGCAATCTCCATCGTAGTAGAAATTTGGACTCATTTTAATCATGATCCAACTGGGATTCTCAGTTACTGTTGTTGTAGAAAAAAAGCAAGTAAGGAAATAGCTGATCAACTGGAACAGGAGAAAAATAATATTGTCTGTCCACACTGGCTTGTGGTGGTGAACTCAGTCCAGCTCATTTCTCAACAAAAGTGCAATCGATTGAACTCACAATGACATACGGCTAGCTACGATACAGATGTGTTCCTACTCTGATAAACTTCAGACTGAGGCTAAATGAGCAATTTTAGGACCACATCTACTAAAATTCTTTCTTTTCTTTTTATCATGTTAATCAGGATCAGTAATTGTTATCTAAACCCTGCTGCGGTTTGGAAATTAAAAACAATAAAGGAGAGATGAATTAAGGTAAGTGTAGGTAAAGTCTGCATACAAGCTAAGTGCCAAGTGGCCCATCAGGCCGGAGCCTGTAGCATGAAGCGACTGGGGTATTTCTACTCCCCACTGGATGGGATACTAGTCCATCGCTGGGTTACCCCAAGCATTAAGTTCGCCGGTACCCATTTATACACCTGGGTGGAAAGAGGCACTGTGAGAGTAAAGTGTCTTGCACAAGAACACAACACAATGTACCCGAGCAGGGTTCGAACCCAGACCGCTTGTTCTGGAGACTAAGGTATGAGGCCACCGTGCCTCCCACAAATAAAGGACACTGTACACGGTGGCGAGAAGATATAATTTTTATGTTCGAGTGGCAAGAACAATATCTCACGAGTGAGCGCAGCCATGAGAACATAAAGTTCATATCATCGAGCTAACGTGTAATGTTCTTTTTATTCTATAGACATACTGATGAGGGCGTTTTTGACGATTTTCCGAAGATTTCCGAAAATTCTCCAAAACTTGTCCGAAGATCACACGAACGTTGCCGAACATTTTTCAAACAGATTGCCGAAGACTTTCGAGGAAGACCGGAAGATGTTTCGATCACACACCAACGAATTTAAGAGAGAATTGATACGAAAAAAACGCTCTGATTGATCAAAAACCTATGTTTTATCAGAGTATAAATACCTCTTACTAACCGAGTTCGAGGTCCGTACTGTAAGTTGCGGACCGAGTTTTTTCCTCTTCGGTTTATGGCCCAAACGCAAGCGCGCGGGTTATAAATCGAAGGGGGAAAACGAGGATCCTTAACTTACAGTACGGACAGAGAAGACGAGGCTAGTAAAATATTTATTATATCAGTGCTGTGTGCCTGATGGGTTCAGAAACGATTTCAATTCACGCTGACTCGGAAAAGTTTCAAATTTCTGACGCACCTCGAAAGTAAAACGAGTCAGTTTGAAATTGTTTTTAAGTCGTTAGCACGCTTTATTACACAATTTAGAGTATAAGAAAGTTTTAAACTTTCACTTGCGCGCATGCTATAAAAGTTAAGAACACTTGGCGATAAATACGAAACAGTTTGGTAACAAAACCAACTTGAAATTTTAGCGGGCCTTGCAGGAGCATACGGCCCGCTAAATTGACCAATCACAGCGCGCGCACTGCTTTTTACGGCTCGTGCTTTTTACAGTTTCCCTCGTGTTCTCAAATGCCCGTCGCGTTTTATCACAGTGTAATACACGGCATAGGCTTCTTTATTTGTTAAGTAAAACATTCGTGTCTATAATAAAATGAATTACTGCTGCTGGTTAAAGTCAAAACAGGACGACATCCTTGTGCAAGTGTGCTATTACGGAACCATTCACCTAACGTACCTGCACAATCTGGCCACGGTAAATCAGTACTGTACTCTTGGTCTGGTCTGGCGTAAAATTGCCATACTCCGTCTTGGCAGAAGTAGTACAAAGGAGGGTTGAACACAAAGTCGTTGCCACTTTGACACTGCACCTGACAATATGTGTCTTCTACAATCGTGTTGCAAGACAAGGCACCATTCTCCGGAGGTTCATATAGTGGACAGGTCAATTCTTCAAAATAAAGTTGGGTAATAAAGGTAATGATTTGAAAAAAATGAACCTGAAACCTAAAGCTTGCATTCTTGCGATGGAGAGCCATTGAAATGCATAAGTTTATCTTATCTTGGACAATGCGACAAACTCATGGAGAAACTTAATAAAACTCTGTGATGTTATTATTATTATTATTATTATTATTATTATTATTATCATTATTATTAAGGAAAGGAGAACTCATGGTGTACTAACAGGGAACCAGTAAAATACCACTGAAACGGTGAAACCACAGAAAGCTAAAGAGGGCCCATATTAAACTCGTGAGAACTCTGTCTCTGGCATAGGAAAATTCATCGAAAGGACTTGCAGAGAGATACATGCCATGGAAATCTTGGAATACTCGCGGAGAACATGAGGAACAACTGAAAAGTGCTGTTGGGTATAGAGTGACTAAAAGATATAGTCATCACTGTATAAAGGTAAATATTTTGTGGAAATGTCCTGCAATTACAATTCAATTTTTCACGCGACGAGCCAAGTACTCACTCTCGATTGTAATTCTGAATGAGCAGTCTAAGTTTTCGTTGTCGTTGCCATCACGGACGATGTACAACACTTCAGTGGAACTGGGAACCGAGAAATATGAACCAGATTGTCTCTCTGAGTAGATGTAGGGCGGTACTCCGGAGTTGTCGGTACATTCGGGCTGGTCCCAGTTCACCCTTATTTCATCACCAGTGGCGTTGGCGATGGTTTGGTCCGGTGGACAGAAACCACAGACTGGAGCCTCAGTATCTACAGAAATCAAAGCAGTAGGATCATAAATCTCATCAGCTTTCCATTTAACTAGGCACACACAAGAGGTTACGTTGCAGAGACAAAATCCTGTACTATTCCCTCGAGGTAATCGAGAAAATGTTGAAACGTCTCTACTTACCATTTACAAAATAAGTAAAAGTACAGGAATCTGAGTTGTTAGCATCGTCTGTCACAACGTATTTCACTGCGTTTGTGCCGATCCCTAACAGCTTGGGAAGAGTTGTATCCACATTGACATCGTTTATCGTCAGTACGACCTTAATGTCATCCTCCGTTATTCCAGGTTGATTCTCCGTCAGAGAGTTGTCAGTGAATGAAAAATTCCAACTAACTGATGATGTATTTTTCCCTGCATCGTTGCCTACAGTAGTAGTACCGTCGGGGCAGGTTAGTCTAGGAGGTTGATAATCTAACAAGAGGTATAAACAGGTGTTATTAGCGGAGTTTGTTTGTTTTCTTTTTATTGTATGTTTGCTTTTTTAGGTTTGTTGACGGCTAGGTCACAAAGAGCTCAATTATCCCAAAATCACTATTCAAAGTTCAAAATTTCAAGTAACAAAGACACGATCAAACAATTCTCAGCAACGCATTCAAAGAAGCTCACGCTGGACTCACAGGCCAATTAACCCGGCCAAGGTTAAGGCATCGAGAGCACGACAATTCACTACAGACAATACAGTGTAGTGGACGGCTGCTGTAACTTTGCGCGGATTTAATCTGGCAATCTTAAACGTTTGCTGTCGCCTGTTGTTTCTGATAGATCATTTCTGCGTCTTAGCTTGGGAAAAATGAAAAAAAGTATAGGCCTTGCAATCACCGCCCCCCAACCCTTTTTCTTTCTGCAACATCGAGTTCTGCTCTTTTAGCTCTCCTTTGGCAGCTTTGACGGTTAGACAGCCTCTCATGGCTGAAATAAAAAAAAAATATATATATATATATATCTATACTAGTTGAAACATATTCTTTTTTACTAAGCTGCAATGCTCTCAATTACAAACTAACGTTGCACTAACATGGCAAAAGGCCTGTCAACAAAATAAGTTGACCAAAGATTGAATTTTGAAATTGTGAGATATTTCCGCATTTTTTGCAATATCATGTGTCTTTTTCCCTCCTTAACGAAAGTACACACCGTATTAAAAATGTTGGTTAGTTATATTTAAGAAATAGAAAACATTTACCGCGTGTCCATAGAGTTATAGAAAAAGAGGTTTGGGAGAACGAGTTCGAGTTCTAGTTCTCCCAAACTTCCACGAGTGTTTCTATTTATCAGTTATATTATGAGCTCGAGAGCGAATAATCTAATTGTTTTAGTATAAATCTACTAGTCGTTCAGACTTTACCTAAATCCACCACGTAGACACCTCGAAAACGCAAAGAAGTGGCCGACATTTTGTTAACAAGCGCTACTCACTATCAACAGCAGAATAGATAGTGAGTAACGTAGCCGATCAGGAAACAGCATTCGTGATAGAACGCCAGTAGATTCATACTAAAATGTGATAAATAGTGAGGAGCGTAGTAGTGTGTCCTTGTTACTATTGTCATTGAAAAGTCCCATAAGGGGAGTGTCTATAAATTATTTGTAGAGTCTGCTGGGCTGCCTGTGGCTGCCTGTAACAAGTATTATAGGATAGGTCTTGTTGTTATCAAACACGTGTGCGTGAAAACGGAAAAGCAAGGTTACGCTGTCTTCAATGCGGCTTGAATGTGAACAAAAGAGTATTACGCTATTGTTTGTTTGTTTGTTTGTTAACAAATTGACGGCCGCTTCTGGCGTTTTCGAACTGTCTGTGAAGGGGTTTTAGATAAAACTTTGAACGACTAGTAGATTTATTCTAAACCAATTACATGTAGATTATTCGATTTCTATGCGTAATAGTTGACTCGAGCTGCACCCTCGTCAACAATCACGCGATAGAAATCTCGAGCTCATAATCTAATTGTTTATGAATAGAATTCTACTAGTATACTAATGCAAATACTGCAATCGGATTGGCTGAGTTACTCCTACACTATCAGCCATTAGCGTGCAGCGGCTCTCGGTTGTCTACGAAATGGCCACGTTTTTTTCATTTTTCCGAAGTTTTGGAGGAACATTTGGACGCAAATGGCTAATTAAATTCCTGAGAAGGATCAAAGAAGGTAACGTTGTTTTGACCTTAAAAACTTGAAAGTATTGGAAAAAACAAGCACGCGCGAGTAAAGAACTGCCAATTTCCAATAATAATTCAGTCTGTGCGATTTTGTTACTGAGCGTGAAGTTTAATGATGCGTAGAAAAAATAACTGGAAATCGCAATTTACGTTTATTTCAGTTAGAATTCTACTAAAACAATTAGAATATTCGCTCCCGATTTCTATGAGATCATATTTGATTCGGCCTTCGGCCCCATCAACTATCACATCATAGAAATCTCGAGCTTATAATCTAATCGTTAAATAGCTAGAAACACGATTTTAAATCAATCAGTGCGCGTATTTTCTTTGTGCTATTTTCTAAATATCTTTTTACAACGTTTACCTTCACAAGCTGGCTTAGTTTCCCTGTAATCCCAGCTGCCATTGGATTGGCATGACCTTATGTCAGACAATACATCCACTGTGAGGTAATTGATGTAATATCCACTAGGGCATGTCAGCGTGCAAACGGTGGGGTACGGCTGGGTGCCATTGTTGCACGAGTCAGGGAAGAAAGTACCGACGTCGTCTCCGAGTAGGTTTGGGCATGTCACCACTGGCAAATTAGATGAGAATCATATTCAAATGTTTCGTCTTCTATAAAACGGTAGACTTATGATATATACATATTTTATTTATTTAAACACGGTAAAATCTTCAGTGACACTACAATAAAGAAAAGAAGTTCAATTATAACTACGCTGTTTCACAAGCTTAAGATTGCCGTGTGGTAGCCTGACCGACAGTTCACGGTTATAAAGTTGGTCGATGTCCCTTTTGAAGCGTCCAAGAAAGTCTTATTTCCTTAAATAGACGGGTAGGCTATTCTATGATAGCGCCCCGCGGTAGCAAAAGCCACGCTTGCAGTAGTCTGTACGCGGCTTGGGCAAGTCTAGTTTGAGCTCAGAATCTCTTAGAACATACGGTGTACGGCAGATGCTAAATACGTTTTGCAGGTACGCCGGAGAAAGCCCCTCAATTGCTTTAAACATCAACATCACCTTAAACTTTTTCTGGCGTGTGGAGAGATTGTCCCAGTGGAGTCAAATTTAGGAGGAAACTGGCACGTGGCATAACTGGACCTGGTAATGACCCAGGCAACCATATTTTGGATTTTTTTAATTTATCGCTCAAGGTAACGTTGAGTTCATCGCAAACAGGGCTACAATAGTCAAAGCGGGGTAAAATCAACGCATGGTAGATTTGGAGAGCGGTGCTTTCAGAGATGAATACACGTTTAAGGGCGCCTATGGCTGAGGACATCTTGCTCATTTCGTCTATATGTCTTGTTCATGAAAGGTGTTCGTCAATTACCACGCCCAGTGATTTAACTTCTTCTGACCTTGTTATCGATTTTCCGTCGATCACAACATTAATTTGGTTATTCGAAAGAGCATGTACTCGTTGATTTGACCCAGTTACGATAAATTCAGTCACAGTAACATTAAGGCTTAGCCTATTGGTTACAGCCAGCAATTAAGTTTTCTTAGCTCTGAGTTTACGACATTTTCAAGGTCAGCGATTGTACTAGCAGCGTAAGTTATATTTGTGACGTCAGCGAATATCCTCGCAGAGGTTGAACTGAGGCAACTGGGCAGATCATTAATGAGAACTAAGAATAAGAGTGGTCCAAGGTTACTACCCTGTGGGACACCACAGGAATCTGGGGCAACACGCGATAAATGGCCATTTATGCTGCATTTTTGGCTTTGGTCGCAGAGATATGATTCAAAACATTTGGGACTACTCGTGTCCACGCCATATTTATGAAGCTTCCGCAATGGGAGACTATAATAAGAGGAAACTAGTTATGATCTACAGCTGAACCCCGCCTTACGGCCACTCCGTTCATTCGGCCACTTCGTTATCACGCCACTTTATTCTGGCCAGAACAAAAGCTCAGTCAGTCATTTCCTTATTTATTTAAAGGACACCCCCCCCCCCCCCGCCCCCCTTTATACGACCAGTTTTTTGTGGCCTGTAAGTGGCCCGATAAAGAGGTTCCACTGCAATTCAATATATTTTATAATTATAAGGCTCTGTCTCACAAGGACTGGGAAATACCAAATTCGCGAATTTGATTGGTTTAAATCGATATTGGTCTAGGTTTTCCCATCCAGACCGGCATCTAAACCAGTAATGTTTTGCAGTGAACAAGCTGCAAACTAAAATGCAACTCTACTAACAGTATATATTTAAGGAAGTGCCAAAAAGCCTGATAAGAAAAAAAGTAAAGAAGACTTTGGAAGAATTAAGTTTAGCTCATCGCGGTTCACAAGCAAAATGTCAGCTAGTATAAACCAGTTACATTAAGCGAATTAAACTATTCTTGTTTGCCATATAATAAACATCGTATTAACCGAGCTTAGCCTGTCTCTATGGTCGTCTGTACAGACCTCACTGCGTTCGGTCTGTACTCACGACCTCGATCGAGACTTTCCAATACAGACCTCCTGCTCGGTTAATAAGAGCTAATTATATTTTCAGGACAAGTATAAAAGGTCATAAAAATTATGGAAAATATTGTTTGTCTCTTCCTGTGACCCTTCCTGTGTTCCCAGTCAAAATTCTATCCGAACCTGCATCCTAGTGGTCACCAGTCGCTAAGGACTTCCAGGGAATACATTCAAGAAATTAAACGTTGTGACAGGGCTACACGATTCCCGCTGTTTGCAAATGTAGTTTCTATGCCTTTAGAGTTTCGATCTCACCAGTGTGTCTTTGAGCGATTTTCATCTTTGTACGAGATAACGAGAGGCTCTTCACATATCTCCCTCAGCAAAGGCCGATGTTTCTTTGGTTAAATCTTAAATCGCCGTCTGAAAAGCTCTTACTTCAAAGAAATATGGGTATATCTTCTTCGTCTTATAAATGGGGTCATAAGCAAGCAAAAGCTAACGATAAAAACCTACTTTTCGGTGTCATTTCATGACGTCATTGTCAAGGCGAGTTGAGAGAGGTCAGTGAAAAAATGAATTTTTTAACTCGCAGAATTTGTACAATGGGCTAATGAACTGACGCCTGAACGTAGGCTTTTATCGTTAGTTTTTGCTTGCTTATGCGTACCTAAATCTTTAATGAAAGCAACTGTTCCGCCCTTGAAGTAGTAGATTGTGCGAATAATATCTTACATTCGCAAGAAGGAGGATCTGGAGACCAGTCTCCACTCAGCTGACACGTAATGCTCTCGCTTCCAATTCTGTCATAGCCAGTCGAGCATTGAAAGCTACAGGTAGTTTGGTAAAGCAAATCAGTGGCTGCGCTTTCGTCTGGATTGGTACATGTGCCAGTAGGGTTTTCAGCATTATAGACAATAACATAAGGACATCGTATATCTGATAAAACAAGAGAATTACTAATTAAAAGGGTGCTATCATGATTATGACTACGAAAAGTAAAAAAAAAAAAAAAAACAGAAGACAAATTTTCATTAATCAGTTGAAACCTAGTATATATAATTGTCTAGTTTATCTAAAATTACTTTCTTCTTCTTCCAAATTACCTCTACCTCCTTCATTGCCGAAGATTCTTCTGGAGACGAGAACATAAACGCACAGAAAGTATAACACAATTTTCCAGTTCCAATCGTTATCTATCGGAATGAAAAAGCGAGTATAATTTTGGGTAAACGAGAAATTTCCACAGCTTTTTCCAGTTCTCCTAAACGAGTGTTTCTATTTGGCAATTAGATAATGCGCTCTCGATTTCTATATGCGATGTTATTACCTCAGAGGAATCGACAAGTGAAACTAAACTTCTGGCTTTAATAGCGAAATGACCGTCGGACTGAAAGTAACGACCGACCTTGTTTGATCACATTTCCAAGCACCGAAAAGAGATGAAAAAACTTCGAGCTGCCAGTAAATTTGCTCAAACTGACTTTCTTGAGGTTTGATATGTCTTCTTAATCGAAGCTGAAACAAGGGTCATGATTTCCACATTCCAAACACCAAGAAGCCGGATGAACGAACTTCGAGGTGTTTGTCAATGTGCTCAAACACTTTTTTGAGTGTTTGATACATCTTGTAGATCGAAGCTAAAACTAAGGGTCATGATTTCCTTTCTTTAAACTCGATGAATTATTAAAGCGCTTGAAAATGACATTTGAAGTTACAGCTGTGTATGCGAGCCGTTCATTCAATTTATTCGAGGTACATTCTATTTCACCTGATCTTTAGCCCTTTATAATTATAGAACAGTATTGCTGCTATTAGTTTACCAGCCGAAATTTACAAACTTAATCCTCGGCATTCCTGTACACACGTAAGGTGACAAATGGTCGAAACATTGTTCCTTTAAGGGCCCATTAATCGATCTTTTCGAGCCGTTGATGAGGAAAATTTATTCTCATATAACCTCATCATTTTTAGTTACTTCAGAGTT
The DNA here is from genome assembly GCF_042242905.1 of Orbicella faveolata. Classification (NCBI taxonomy): domain Eukaryota; kingdom Metazoa; phylum Cnidaria; class Anthozoa; order Scleractinia; family Merulinidae; genus Orbicella; species Orbicella faveolata. The sequence goes on along the minus strand of NW_028301564.1, from coordinate 23,989,771 downwards.
ATTTCATGTGTTTTAACTTTTTGATGAACAGAAACAATAGTGATGACGTAGTCAGGCCACGCCCACGATCATGTGACTAATACTAAAAAAACGCAAAGGCTCCCAGGCAAATTACTTTATCGGGATTTTTTGCATTGATTTAATATTTTCATTATTTCCTCATTACGCTATGCATAGATTTTGTCTCATTTCTAAAAAGTCAGATTTTGAGAGAATTTCAAAATATTAAAAAGTTCGTAATATTCTGAAAAAAGCATGATTTCGAAAAAGGAATGCATAGCTATGTTTCCAACGTTGATTTTAATTGAAATCCATCAAAAAAGGCTGGATTTAATGAAAAACCGCGTTTCCTTTATATACACGCCCGAGATACATTGGGAGTTACCCTATCAGCGCGTGCGCAATTTACACTACCAGTGCACTTCGGTAAAATCAAACAAAGCCACACGGAGTTAGTTTTTCTCTTTCTATTGTTCTTGTTTTTCTGTCTTTCTCTTATTTTGTCTTTGCTCGTACTTTTTTTACTTTCCATTTTGTGAAAAACAAAGAAAAACATCTAAATTGTAAGCGAATTTGGAAGTTATAGAGTAGTTTCTATTTTCCGCGCTCAGGCTGACGTAAGTAACCGGGAGTGAAATTTCACCTCCTCAGCAACGCGCGCGAGCGCGCGCATAAATCGGTTAATGGGCCCATAAAGGAGTTTTGGAACGGTTTATCCATCTTGAAAAGTTTAGCTTAAATTTTTCAAGTTCGTCGTTTGTAATCCGTGCAATAATCTTCTCCATCCTAAACCATCCTTGTTCCTTTATGGTTTATTATTATCTCTTTAGTATTTTTCTACATTAGTAACCCGCTATTTTCAGGTGTCCTTCAATTTAAGGGCAATTTTTGAATTCTTTGGGCAAGATAATTCAAAATACCACTCCTTGACCCTTTGCTACTAATCTCTTTTGTGTATGTAATGTTTGTCCACGTACCTGGACATGTCACAACGGTCCCACTCCAAACCATAACGTCATATTCATCAATGGTGCATGTTCTAGTAGAACTCCCGGTCAGTTCGTGTCCTTCGGAACACTGAAACTCGCATGTGGATCCGTAAGTGTTGTAGCAGTTTCCTACGATTTCTCCATTTTCAGGGGCAGTCAGCGTCTCACAGATACGTACTGTTTGAACAAGTAGAGATGAAAAACAAAACCAAACTTATCATTTTGTTTTATCATTATTTTAAAACGAACTTTAACTTTCTTTTCGAGGTCAACATGGCATTTTATTTGTCAGTGTACGTTATTTTATTGATATGATACTTTATCTACTTTCGTTTTAGCCAGTTGTTCGTTTTAATACCATAGGGTAAATTATTTTATTTATTGTATTACATTTTATTAGTTACTTGTAGGTCCACATCAGCCTCATTGGCTGCCGATTTTGCAACCTGTTTCACTAAATAAAGTGATGATGATGATGATGATGATGATCTTACACCCATCTGTTAATCCTCAGACGTTAACGCAAACGCATGCCCCACATCGAAGAAAGCGTAAGAGGTAGGGAGGTGTGTGTGGACGGAACCCATCGCCTGTATTTTCTTTTCAATAAGGTTATTTGCGTTTAATCGGGATGGCCCTCGACTAGCTGGTGATGGTGTCGTCTGACGTCACGTGAAGTTAAGTTTAAATAGGTACTAATTCTAAAATGTTGATAAAGAAATTGGGAGACCGCTAGCGGATAGGTTGGCTGCTAAGTTAGCCTTTAATAGCGTTGAATTTCACCTGCCGTTCCTAACTTTAAAATTTGCACTGAATTATTATCGAAACTTGTTTGCTCTCAGATCCAGTCTTGCTCAACATTATTTTTCGGTCAAATATGATTACTCCCTGTTTTGTACCTCACTCGGTCCACATAAACTATATAGGCATACAATAATAACAAAGAGAAACTACAAAATTGTACAACACGTGGTTTGGCCTTCATTATTTGCTAATCATGTAGAAGATTATACGAGTACATAAACATTTGAGAACATTTACGAGGGAAAGTGAGGAGTTCCCTCATTTTCTTTTGGCATTTACAACCAAATAGAAAAGCTTTTGAACAAAAAAAAGCAAACTTGTAAGTGACCATTGGAAAAAATATTGGAACATTGGCATTTTGATTACGTTAAAATGAATTTATTTTCACTTTAACAACATGTATGCCCACGAAAATGCTTAAAGTCCGTAAAAGACCACCTACCTCAAAATAAAAATTTAATTAACAACCAAATTGGTTTACAAGAACACATTTGATAATTTCTCGTGATTTGCAGAATCTCCTCGTGCTTTTCCAGGCAAAAGGGCAAGGTTACTTTTACAGCTAGGCCTATAGTGTCGTAAACCTATGCAATACTTTCCACTGGCATACCATGAACGTGATATTCCAGAAGTAATGTAGACGAGTATGTATACAAAGAAAATCAGGTCAGCAGTGGGATATTTAACAAACAAAGAAGCCTCGACAGTGCTCTGTTCTGTTGTAAAGCACGCAGGAAGCGGTAGAGCACGAAAGAAGTGTAGGGGAAAACACGAGACGTAGTCGAGTGCTCCACCGCTTCCTAAGTGCTTTGCAACAGAACAGAGCACAGTCGAGGCTTCTTTATTTGTTTTATGATAAAGAATCCAATAATTTCCCCACGCCTTTGGCTGAATTTTCAAACCAAAGTTTACTTTCCAAACGAGCAAAAGTGGCGTCAACCGTGCACTGTTCTCTGATAAAGCACGCTACAATAAGCCAATCACAATCCTTGTTAGAATTGTTCAAACAATTTGATTGGCTAACTAAGCGACAGCTGTCAATCACAAACTGGACTTCAGCTAAACTTTCAGTTTCGAGTAGTTTGAGCGGCTTTCGAGAAAAGAACGATGCCTTCAAAGTTCGCTTTTAAGTTAGTTTTTAAATACGGATCTAAAGGCATGTGAAGGTTTATAGTTCAGAGGAATCCGGCCGTATTGTGACCCATGAAAACGTGTACTTTTCCAGTGCAAATTACGAAACGCGGAGCTCAAAGCTTGCGGATGAAAATGCGAAATACCGAGTTGAATTTGAAAGGAGCTACAGTTATTTACGGCTTGTAGCCGCATGCAGCAAGATTGCCCGAACTAGCTTAAAAGTTAGAAAGACTAAACGGCTAGCGCTCCCACTGGTTCTACTCCGAGCACAGAAGAGAATATCGGAGCAAGCTTTGCAGTGACCACTCGTCGGTTCACTTCCCTGAGATGACCGGAGAACGAGCGTTACTACACTGTATGTAAGTGTTGTTTGAGCAATTGATCATTTTTACAAGAATAAAGCTTTTCATCATAAGCAGAGACAGTTCAATTGTTCTTTTCTGTCGTTGTCTTACTTAAGTATAATTTCTGCCTTCGTAACAAATATAATGTCTTTTATCGAAGCACTGTTTAGGTTGAGAATTTGTTTATTTCGCTACGTGTTTTAATTTGTCGGCGGGAATCTAGCAAAACTTGTTATTTTAGAAGTTTTAACACAACTGTTGCTAACAATGGTCTCTTCGAGCCGTATTTACTACAGACAAATAGCTCGTTTCCATTGTGTTTGTCTGAATCACAGGGGATGTTTAATTTGGGGCAAATTTGTCAAAAACAATATTAATTATTGGATGAGGTTTTGTGATATCCAGAATAATCATGGTCGAGGTAGGGGTTAGCTTCGTGGAGTCTTACTCGAGAGAGAATCGCAGAAATTTGAAATGGAGTACTACCATTTCCATAAACCAAACGTAATTCAAACGTATACAGCAGCAGGCAAAACCTTTCGATGGTCAAGGTAATATAAGAGGATTGAGTTCTTGCATGTAACCAGTTTTAACCGGCCGAGAGCCTATCAACACCACCATTAAGAGAAGACGCTGGAAATGGATTGGTCTCACACTAAGGCGTGGAGAGAGGAACATAGCGCGCCACGGGATGAATTGAAACCCACAAGGCACACCGAAACGTAGACATAAAGTTACGTGGCGCAGAAGCATTCAGAAAGACCAGGGCCGGGTTGTTCAAAGCCTAATTAAGGTGATTCCTCACATTTGCATTGCGCATCCTTACTGCGCATAATTTATGGCGTCATTAGCGCGCGTTCGTGCACGCGCACATTGAAAACATGGCGGATTTGCCTTGATATTGAGTTCCGTCAGTTGAAAAATGGCTATAGCTCACTAACGAACTCGGGCACCCCAAATTTTTTTCCAGTCATTTTAATAAACTAATCATAGCAGCTGCACTGTAGTCTTTTCTATTTTGCAGTTTGATAGCCGTGGCAAGCAATTTGGTTCCAATATTTTAACAAGGATTCAGCTGTCTGTCAAAATCAAACTTAAAAAGTTTATTTGTGTCTGAAACAAATATTGACTGTAATTTGAGACGTGTTTTCATGAGTCTGGGCTCACAAAGAGTTTACAATAACTTGGAATGCGTTCTTGTAATAAGCATTAAATAATGCTAAAATGGAACATTTTTAATGCCTCACTGCTCCTTAACGAGCATGGGCACCTCTCCCCCCCCCCCCCCCCCTTTTTTTTTACTTTATGATTGAAGTTCTCATATGATAAATATAATTCAGTGGACAAAGTTTGAACAAAAATCTATTGGCAGTTTTATTTCAGGGGAATTACCTTAAGCTAACCCAGGATTAGCGAGAATTTTGATGCGAGCTTTGTAACTTTTAGGTGAAGTTTTCTGTTTATACCGTTTGTCCTTCAGTTTTGAGCTAGACTAAGCTCAAACTACACAAAACGTAAGCAGTAAAAAACAATTTTATGCAAGAGAAATTAATACTTCGGTTAACTTATAATCCTGGGTCAGCGTTAACCGACTTTCGAACAACTCGGTCCTGATGGAGATCAACATGGGTTGGTGCGAGGCAAAAAGAGTGGCTGAAGACCGTCAGAGATGGAAAGTCACGGTAGAGGTCGTCCTATGCCCCCGATGGAACAACGTGGAGTAGACCAGCTTCGATGGCATCTGCATATCTTTAGACTAACTACGGCAGCTCGACTCTTATCATGTCTTAACTTACTTGTGCATTCTTGTCCATTCTCTGGTGATCCACTCCATCCTGTGAAACAGTTGCAGGCGGAGATAGATGAGCTGCCTTTATTCGTGTGACCAGAGTTATCAGGGCAAGCTGTACACTCGTCTGCATAGCCAAGGAAATCCTTGTAAGTTGATTCCGGACATTCTACGAAACAAAAGCAAACAAATTTAAAATTACCTAATATAACTGAGAGATTCAAAAGTATTTTGTTCACATATTATTAAATACATCATTATCAAATCTATCTTGAATGCATGAGGCGGCGTCGCTGTTAGCATGATAACAGTGAGAACTGGGCATCTAGCTAGAAATTCTAAAAGATTTGCATACAAGAAAATTGACAAGCGCATCGATCGCGACAAGCGCATACATCGACCTACTAAAATATTAACAATTGTGTTATTAAACAATTAGCTCTTAGGATAAAAACTAGAGATAAAAAAACGACGTTTCGATCTCGCTGAGATTATTTTCAAGTTTAAAAAAGTAAAGTGATTAAAGTTTTGCGTATATGAGTAACATTAAGAAATGAGAATTTGAAAAGTGGTAAAAATATGTAAATATACACTGAACGTTACAAAACGTAAGTGATAAAAGGTAAAATTAGTCCATGGGACTATGCCAAAAAGATATAATAAGTGTGAAATATAAAATACTCTTCTCTATGAAAATAACTTTGCCCAGATGGAGTCAGACTGCTTGGTCAGAGTTGACTTTAGGACGTACAAAAAGCATCTCATAAATTAAGCAGTTAAATTTGCTCTGGCGTTTCCGTAAGGTCTTAAATCAAAGATCTATGTCACTTGGGTACCTCCCACGTTAATCTACAATTGAAACATATTTTGCAACAATATGTTTTATCCAAGAAAGTAAGCAAAGTAAGTTCTTTCTCACCGTTACATTCACCCACATATCCAGACCCTGCATATCCCTTCGGACATGCGCACTTGTAGTCCCCGTACACCAATCCACAGGCGCAAGTGGCGAGGGGGTCACAGTTGTTGTTACATTTATCAGCGGTCACAGATTCTATTTGCCACACCTCCTCATAAGGATCTTAAAAAGAACGAAAAAGACTTGTTTATACCTGTGACGTGTTACTTTTATTCTACACTACCTGTCATGAAATTTTACTAGGTTTGTCTTGATTTCTATTGGAGATGGCATCGAAAATGGGGGTAGGCTGTCTTTCAGCCAGAAACATAGGAGCGAATGTCTGTGTGTCACCGTTGATAATCGTGTTCAAGGTCACGTGACAGTCCCAGGGGAGTGTGGAAAATGACCTGATAGGTTGATCGATCTTTTGTGGCTTAATGTGGTGCAACCTTTGTATGTTGTTGAACTCAGCGATTTACGTTTTGTCAGTCGTGCTGACAAATCTCGAGAGTTGGCCCTGGAGGCCACAAATTAAGTCTGTCACATTTTGTGAGTGAGATTTAAATCAGTAAAATTTTGAGATTTAAAAGCCCTAAAAGCAATGGAAGTCATCAGCAATTTTATGGTAACAAAACTTTTCCGCGAGCTCGAGTGGTCTGGTTCTAACTTTCAAAGGTCGTCAGCTGTCATGCAGAGATCACGTGCCAGGAGAAAATTCTTTGTTGACGTTGCTTTTTCACTACAGTGGAACCTCGATTTAACGAACCTCTATTTAACGAAGTCCTCGATATAACGAACGATATTCTATGTCCCGGCCAAAGTTACAGTAAAATGTATGGAATAGAACCTCGATATAACGACCCTCGATATAACGAATTCTTCGATATAACGAACATAATCCGGAAGCCCAAACGTAAAATCTACCTCGATATAACGAATTACAATGTCAACACGCGACAGAAGATAAACGCTGAACAGATCAACAGTCAAAAAATCCGTGTAATCCCTATGGTAAAGAGACAGCAATCTTTCAGTCAACGGCTTATTATATGTCATAGACATTGGCACTATAGTATTTCGACATCAATTAACTTCTGCTCTATCTTCTTTGAAATCCGGAAATGTTGGGTAGTGCAACATAACAACACTAAAGCCCGTTTCCTTGTTTATATAGACAATTTTCTGTATAACCTCTATGTTGCAACATTTTTAAATCGCTACTCTGAAAGTGTCGTTTTCTTGTAAACAAAAGCTGCGCGTCTGCTCAAAAGTGAAAATAATTGATACTGAAAGCCACCATGCTTAATGAATTGCATCTCAAAACGCAGCACTTCTGGATGACGAAAATTGCTTTGAATTGCGTGACAGAAGTCACCTGTGTTACAAATCAATCATTAACTATGACCTCGATATAACGAACATTTTGATCGTTTCCCCTCAAATTCGTTATATCGAGGTTTTCGATATAACGAACCCTCGATTTAACGAACAAATTTGGCCGGTCCCCAGCGACTTCGTTAAATCGAGGTTCCACTGTAATAATTTAACGAAGGCACATGCTGTCAACTTGCCCTGTGTCCGCCCAGCGATACTGTTCACGGTCTGCGAAAAACAAATCCGTTCACTTGGCCTAAAGTATACTTTATTCGACTATGCGATTCTTTAACCGTTAGGAAGTTCCTTTGCAACCGGCTAAATGGTGTTAAATGCCTGGTTGTTTCCCCGAAGATATTAACAGGAGAAACGTCAATTGCCATTGCCACTCCCTTTTTTTCTCTAGGATGGCCTGCTCTTAACTGCCTCTTGTTATTCATTTGTTTAAAATAATTTTATAGTGTTCTTAGCACTCTTTTAAAAAAAAGAAAGTGCAACATTTTATCCCTCGATCTCGTCTCGGAAACAAGAAGATCTTTCAGATCTTATAACCGCGCTTTTAAAATTTAAATGTTTTCTTAGCACCACAGTCGCAATGCAGTACACATTCCAAAGCAGTCCTTGATGATTCATTGACTACTGTAGACACCACATCACTTGATCAACGCAAACTGCATTATTGCACCATCAGTCGTAGCCGCTGTGAAATCTCCGATGACGTAATTCCGGCACATGTCATAATATGGGATCATGAGTGACCCGTTTTTTGTTTCGTGCTCTTTTGGAGCCCGCCGAGGTCATTTTTTCGTCTAAATAACCTGAGAAAAGTGCGAGAAAGATGTTCCTATTCAATTTTCAGCTCTCAGGCAATAATCCTGGACTTTTTTTTAGCGAAACGTCGGTTCGTGTTATGTTCGTGTGTTTCAGTTGCTATGGGCGACTGTCGCTTCCTTTGTTGACTCAAGCAATGAAGCGAGGTGACAAAAAAAAATCTAATTATATTTAGTTCTGGTTTTGTTCGATTTCGTTGAAATTTTAATATGATGAAGCTGGATTGTTAAGGAATAGATTTTACTACTGTCGATATGAGGTAGCTATTAACGCTAAAGTGATATATCGCTTCGAAGTCAGGGTTTTGAAGAGATTTTTTTGCAACGTGTGGGTTCGGCGTGATTTTGTAATCGGAGGTTTTTGTTGACCGAAAGAAAAAAATATCCGTAAAAGGTCATTTCGTCGACGATTCAAACGAATATAAATATGTATATGTTCCGAGGTAAATTTCTGGTGAAAAAATATAATTTTTGACGAGCGCTGGGTTTTTAATTTTTTCCCGCGAAAGTCAGTATCGGAAATGAGATTTATTAATGTTTCAACAGCTTTTGGCGAGTAAACATATCAGGTTGCGTGACTCAAAATTTGGCCGAGTGGAAGCTTGGGTCTGGTCGCCGACAAATCTAAAAAACAAAAAAAATAAACCACGGGTAAACCATGAACCGCGCTCGGCCCATGGCCGCGCGGTTAAAAAATAACGGGTAGAACATGAACCGCGCTCGGCTCATGGCCGCGCGGTTAAAAAGCAAAACAATCTGTTTCCCTTGCGATCATTACGTAATGAACTATCTTTAATTCCGTGGAGTTGGTGCGCACTAATATACAAGTAAAATGTAAAGGACAATCACTTTCAGTTAGAAACGTTTTATTCTTAAATGTTGCGAAGTATTGAGCATGAACACTCCTTTGAAAAAATGAAAATGGAACAGTGATTGGGCCTTACGGTATGCCTTTCGACAAAACACTTTAAGCATAAAGCTAAACACACCTTGGAAATTACATCACTGACTCCTCCTCCACGAAAACAACTAACATGTACGCAACGTACGTACGCTCAAACATAAATATATTTGAATCTAATCATTTTTTCCTTCTGAAATCAACAACTTCTGAAGATTGTGTTACCGTTTTCGTGTGTTTTATGGATTAACTAACCAGACCACAATTGTCCCGTGAAGAAATGTTCTTTTTGTACTTTAACGACTAAAACAGGAAACCGAAACTGAAGAGAAAAGAAAAGCGACTGAACTCTTCAGAAATATCAAGTAATACACAATGAAACTAGAGACGGTTTCTGATTCCATTGGGTGCTCTTGCAAAAGAAAAACAGTTTCGATTATCAGTTTTCTTTGTAATTAAAAAACGGAAAAAGTTCATTAAAGAAAAATTTAGTCACATACCTCCTCTGAGATAGGTTGCAAGCTCAGCAAACTCGTCGAAGTCTTGCAAAAGAAATGCGTGCTTGTCTGGATCCTCAACAAGAGATTCAAGGTTTGCGTAGTCAATGTTACCAACACCTATGGCAAAAATCTCCACATGACCCGATATGAGGTTTTGTGCTCGTGAAACGGGGCTCGAGTCGCCGTAAGGTGTGTTCCATTTGCCATCAGTGAGAAGGATAACGACAGTTTTAATCGTAGTCAGCGGCGTTCTTTTCAATCCGTTATTCAGGCAAACCTCCCAGGCCAATTGAAAAGCGTCCCTCATGTTCGTGGCCCAACCGTTGATACTTTGGGACATCGTCTTGAATTGTTCGTTAAATGTACACTTGTTCTTGGAAGTATCGGGGTTGGAAATTTGAGTGATGAATTGGCTCGCCGTGCTTCCAAACGGTATCACCTCGACACGGGTTGCTTGCATGTCCACGCTGATCTCATTTAGCAAGTTGGTGACGAATGTTATTTCTTCATCGTAGTCGCTAGACGATAAACTGCCAGAGGTGTCCACTAAAAACACAAGATCGGAGACGGAATTATCGAAAGAAAGCACTTCGTTTCTCAGCGCCAGGAGCTCTTCTTTTGAGACATCTAGCCAGTCCTGTCCTGTGATGAGTTGAACATTTACCAGAATAAAAACGACAATGGGGAGGAAAACTCTTATCTCCTCCATAGTTTAAGCAGTGATCGCATAACAGTAAGAGTTATCTTCAGTTGTGAGAGTTTGTTGTCCAGGCACAGCTGTGTGTAATTGTCACAGCGATCCTTTAGGCAGCTGAGTAATTCTGTCCTGAGTGAAACTATACGTTTTCACGACTGTTATATTTATTTTTATGATGACATAGAATATCATAACGTATTTTTTGAGGAATATGTGGAAAGGCACTTAGAACCATCTAATTCGTCGATTTAGTGCAAGGACGCATCTAAAGAGTTTTTGACGATAACGACTGTTTTGCTTACTTCTTAGGTGAAGAGAAGTTGATTTAAAATGAGTGAATGCCGATTGAACATAACGCATAGGTAAACATTGGACAGCTTAACAAACAAGGAAACATTTTTTCCCAACGTTTGCTACCAACGAGTAGGTTTTGTTTTTCTTTCACTGGATAATTACGTTTACATGCATAATATTAAAGGGGCAGTATCACGAGAGGTCTTCTAAGTTTTTGTGTAAACCATGCTAGAATGATAAAGGTGCACTCACTGATCAACAAAATAACCTTTAAACGACAAAAAGGCATTTAAATTTAATCTCTAAGAGATTAATGACTTTTAGTGATTTTTCTCCAAGTAACATTGTCAAACTTGAAAACTTCGGCCCGACGTTTTCAAGTTTTACACCACTTCTTTCCTACTCATCCGTAGCCACAACAGTTATAAACAACTTTCGTGGCCAGCACGGTGCACTTTAGCAAGGTTAGGCAACTACTAGTAAATTTACAATTTATACCAACAACTTCATTGGATTTTCAAGTAGCGCCAAATCTTGGTGAGACTGCCCCTTTAACATCATGATCTCAGGTATCCAGAACTGATTGCCATTCGAATGTAAAATTAGCTCCTGTGTGGTCTTGCGAGAGACTGCAGCCATAAAGAAGCTAGAACGAACCTGACACATGGATTTCCTCGCTCAGATGAACCACCTTTTTAGGTAAGGAGACGATCTCTATATCGTAAGCCCTTTGTAGTCGATTACATTTTATTAATTTGTAAACAAGCCAGCGAGCGAAGGAAGCTGGCCAACATTCCGTACTCTGCGTAGCATTTGAGTGATGATTTAGCGATTCCCAGTCCTTGTTTTCCACACCTTAAGTTCCCACTAACTAACAGCCCCGGAAACGGAGATAAGTAACAAGTGCATCAAAAAGCATTCGTTTTGCTACTATAGCTCATAGCAGATAAAGCACAATTTTAAATGAAGATCCCTTCATTGCTTTCGAGATAACATATCTTCTTTAACTTGAAGATAACAGCGAAGCAACGATACTTAACCTCGAACACTTCAAACAGTTTTGTTTGACGAACTGACGACAGGCACATTTAGGAACTTACTCGTATTTGATTTCTATCCTAAAATAATGCTGTCTCTTTTAATTCTTGGCGAAGAATAAATTATCACTTGGTGGCTTACAGTTTAACCTCAAAAAATTTTCATTTTTCCCCTTCAAGTCAAAGACCTTTAAATTCTGTAGCCATTGTAAAATAACTCTCATGAGATCATCTGTTTAAAGCGTTGAACAAACGGTGTAAAATGATGTTTGGTCGTAACTGCTGCTAGTTCTACGTCGACGAAGACCTTTGAATACTCGCTAACTTCTCCGTGAGTTCGTTTCTCCACTTTCCTCTGGTTTCTGTATAAAATTCAAACTTTTAGCGGCTGTATATTGCCCAGAGATAAACATAAAAGAGTACTGATTTCCAAGTAGAGTCAAAATGGATTCCAAAGCGGAAATTACCACTTGTCGCTTTTAGTAAATATTTATGTCATATACAAAAAAATTATATCGTTTCCTGTGGGAAGACGCACTGTAGTTATCGGCATGTGGTTCTTGCACTACGGCACGATGCTTTTCGTGAAAAGTTCACTCGTTTCGCGTTTCGCGATTCACGCTTCTCGTTTCAGTCCTACACTGCATAAAATCGTCTGTATAAGGAGCCTTCCTCAGGTCGTACACAGTCAGTATATCTATTGGTATAAGACAAATACAAGGATGCGGCAGGATGTATAAGGTCCGTATAATGATCAGTATATTTCAGGGCTGGCCAAGAAAAATACCAGGATCTTATACACTTGTGGCAGGATTCCTTATATGTCATTATACATGTCAGTATACATCATGTATATACTGTGTGAAACAGAAGGTATACTGGCAGTTGCGGCAGGATTCCTTCTTTGTCAGATCAAATGTCAGTATACAGTACGTATACTGGGAGAATCAAGGGGTATCTGAACGTGGCATGGACGGGATGTGTACTGATTTCGTATATCTTATGGACAATGACCCCTGGTTTTTAGCTACAATGAAATTTGTTTTCGGGATTTCTAGTGGCAGGTTTTATGGGTATTCATTTTCAAATCTTAGCTTAGAAATTGATTCGTAAACAAACACCATTTACTTGTGTTCCTCTGTGCTGTTTATTTAACATTTGCAAATAAAAATCTACTTGATTATTATGTTCATGATGTCCTGAATGTGGTCGAAGCTATTTAGTGCTTCTTAGTCTACATGGAGTTAGAACTGTAATTGTGATAAGTAACAAAACAACTATTTTACACATAAAGTAAAATGTCTTCCAATGACGTTTCGGGTACACGTCGAAATAAGTTAAAGCAATATAATTTAGTAAACTTCATCAAAATTTAAATCTGCATCATCTACACTCTGATCACTTTCATGATCTTCGTCATCACATGCTTCGTTGTCATTTCTGTCAAAGGAAAAAAAAACAAGTCAGCTTTAGTTCTATGACGTAGAGAATAAGGTTTAAGTAAGTGAAAAACAAAAAAACAGGAGTGGAAATTCTTAAGAGCTGCCCTCTGTAATTTTCAACTATGGCCATTTGGACCAGAAAAAAATCAAATTCCTCAAACTTTCTCAGATGAATGGTCTAGATAAGTGATTCACAAAAATATAACTTTCAGTTCAATTCGATTCGTATTTTAGCGCTGGGGCCACCATCTTGGTTTTGCCCCTCTAAGAGGGCTTTCAGCGGCCATTTTAGGGCACATTTTTAACAATTTGCCGTACAAAGAAAACAATCTAAATCCGGGTAAAAACCCTTTATTCAAGACAAGCAAATATTTCTTGTTACATTGAGAGGCTGTTTTGGCAATTTGATCATCACCTGATTTTTCTACAGAATTTTAAATTTCTTCCCTTTCGGACTACTCATGAAGCGCCATAAAAAAGGCGAAGTTTAAAGGAAAATATCGCCAAAAGTACATCACTTGAGATCCCAAAACTACCCTCCACTTAAAGAGCAATGTCTCACCTGTAAAAACATGTAATAAAATTTTGGGGCAGCTAAAACTGTAAAATGTTAGAAGAAGAAGTTTCAGCTGTGCTTTTGCCAACAAAGACCGCCGTCCTAATTAGCATAATAACGTGAAAATAACGATGCAAAGAGAAAATAATGATATATTCCCCTTATCTCACGACATGTCGACAGCTGGATGTTCCACGATGCCTCATGTTATATTTCCAGTATGTTTCAGCCACATTTTCGGTGATTAGTGTGCGAAATCACTCTCAGACATCGCCACGGTTAAGCAGATTACAACTCTCTGAAGCCCGCTTCATAACGTCTATCAATATTTGTCTTTCGCCTCATAAGCCGCCGTTTACAAGAAGTTTAACAATTTGCTGAGATCCTAACTGACCCAGAAGCCTGTTAGCAACCTTTAAAATCTTCCTTTTAATCGAGGATTCTCATCAAGAACTCGTTTAAGCTCAGTTCTATTTTGATCTGTTATGCACCCGCCATTATTCCACAGATTGCGTTACATTTGACAAATGCGGATTCCAACGGGTAGGGGTAGGGTGGGTAGGAAGTGAAAATGTAACCGACATTAAGCCATTTTACGCATTTCTGTGGCTAACCTAGTTACTGGCTTTCCCAGAATGATTTGAACATGAGCTTCTGCTTGCAGGTATTTTCTAGGTTATTTTTGCAGGAGAGGTGGGGGAAGTGGGGGGGGGGGGGGGTCGTGTATTAAAAAAAAAAAAAAGGAAAGAAAAAAAAGAAAACGATAGACAGTAGCAGGTCAAAAGATTATGATCTGTGTATCTTGATCAGCTTTATCAGTTCATCAGTGAGGCCCTATTAGGGGTTTTCAGGATACTGGATATTTGGGTAAAACGTTAATAGGATGCAAGAAATTTAGGGGAAATATTAATGGGGTAGAGCATGTTAAGATCAGATAAAACAGGACATTAATTGAGTAGGAAATCGTTGAGCTGGATTTAACAGGATGCAAGATATTAAGGACAAAAATTAACAGGATAAGGGATACACCGACACCCCCCCTCCCACTATGGGGCCTCAACAATGGTCTGCTATTTAGGATAAAATAAATGTATGTCGACTGCTATAAGCATTTATTCTGGACTCTTAGTACTTATATCACGGTGGAATATGAAAGTTTTGTATCAGATTTTAGGGGTTTTAAGGTTAGGTAACGCAGCTCCTTGTTAGTAATTTCGAAGCCCACACTTGTTACACTGAATAGATAGATAAAGACGGGGCTGGAGAAGTAAACAGAGAATGAAATGTGTCCCGAATTCTGTACCGTTTAACACGAATTTCTTACATGGCAACCTTTTTGTCTGCAAAGAGATCGAGGCGCAACATTCCACACTATATTTGTAAACAACTATCCTAATCCCATTGACAGCCATTAGTTTTTGACGAGAGTTTTTATTTATTACAAATAGAATACGGATAGAACTCCAATAAAAAGCCTCTTCCTTGTTTTTTTTTTTTTTTGTTGTTGTTCAGCATTATACTTGTCTTTCGCTGCCCGAAATGCCATCAAATGCTGCGAAAGGCAACAGACTGACAAGCAGTGCGCAAGAAAAGTTTTTGTCGGGTCAGGAAACGGCCATAAAAGTCGAAGCAATTACTGTAGCACAAAAGATGAGGCGCTCAAAAGGTGAGGCCAGAATTAGGCGGTTCACCTGTGATGAGTTCCTGACTCCTTGCCACGTTTAATCCTTCCTCTCGAGAATGGCTTCAAAGCTTAGAAACAGACAGGAGAAGGTCCTCCAAGAAGACACAACAACCGCTGAGAATCAAGCTGTAGATATTTTTGACAAGTGTCAGTTAACTCATCCAATTGCTTATGACTTATTCAACTTGTGTGCCTTAAACGCATTTATAATGTCTTTAAAGAGCTAAGCGTCAACATTAGTGCTTCGCTTGATAAATGCGGGTATTTTAAAGCGCCTTGTATAGGGTTGAAAACTAGTCTTGTGCAGACATGCAGCTGTGCTCCATCACAGAACTGAACGACATTAGCGGCTGTGGGGTGCCTCAGGCTCATAACGAATGGTGCCTACAAAATTCAAACGTGTTTCCGCCAGATTAAGAAAACGTGGAAAAAGTAGATCTTAGCCAGAGTTTTTAGAATCCACAAAGAAAACTGAGGGTAGTCATTAATTTTTCCGAGATAATTAGTTACTGCTGACGGTAACATTTTTCTGAAAAAAAGGTAAAGATATTTCTTCACAGATTCTCCTAAGGTTCGCCTTTACATGCAGAAAACTAAACATATCAAAAAAACATCTTTAAACTGCGTGATAAGTGGTAACATAAAAACCACTTTTGATATGTATTTAATAACAGAATCGTCGCAACAGTACTCCTCTGGCTTAGCCAAAATACAGTCTACATAACTTTTCTTCACAGCCAAAAACTAATGCATTGTCGAATAGGCATGCCACTTCCAATTCATACCATAAAATGTAGCTGTAATCACCCCTTTGTTCAAAGTTAAATGAGTTGTTTCATCCTTTCCAAAACTTTGTCGGTGTCCGTTACATTTTTTTCCTGTTACTTTCCAAGTAAGTTGAACATTGACGTCTCTCGCAGTTGTTTTGCGCGCGCATTAGGCCATCTACAGTTGAAATTCAGTATGATTTTTTCTACGGATACGATAAAAGGTAGTTTTTCAGCTGGAAGCCGTTCACAGTTAGTGCTTAGCGATATGCTGCTTTTCTGGTAATCCCGGTTTTAGTACAGGCTCGTAATTTTAGTGCGAAATTTGTATCGGCCACAATAGAATTTTTTTTTAAGTCGCACACTTGGTAGGGTAGTTAATTACGTCGCTAGTTCCAACCCAAGCGCGCGCCTGGCGTTCAAACCATGCCTAAAAAAGAAGGCACCGTCCTTAACTGCCCTTCAGTAATTTTCTGAGCATTTTCTTTTCTGATGGAAAAGTGACACGGCTAAGAAAATGTAAGAAGTTTCAATAAAACGTCGCTTATCATTACTTCCTGCGCACTATTCGTCAGTCTCTTGTCTTTTGCAAAATTTGATGGCACTTCCGGCAGCAAAAGACACAACTGTCCCGCTTTATCTGATCTAAACATGCTCTACCGCATTAATATTTCCCCTAAATTTCTTGCATCCTGTTAATTTTTTACCCAAATATCCAGTATCCTGAAAACCCCTAATAGGGCCTCACTGATGATCTGATAAAGCTGATCAAGATACACAGATCATAATCCTTTGACTTGATACTGTCTTTTTTTCTTTTTTTCTTTTTTTTTTAATACACGACCCCCCCCCCCCCCCCCCCCCACTTCCCCCACCTCTCCTGCAAAAATAACCTAGAAAATACCTGCAAGCAGAAGCTCATGTTCAAATCATTCTGGGAAAGCCAGTAACTGGTTTAGCCACAGAAATGCGTAAAATGGCTTTAATGTCGGTTACATTTTCACTCCCTACCCACCCTACCCCTACCCGTTGGAATCCGCATTTGTCAAATGTAACGCAATCTGTGGAATAATGGCGGGTGCATAACAGATCAAAATAGAACTGAGCTTAAATGAGTTCTTGATGAGAATCCTCGATTAAGAGGAGGATTTTAAAGGCTGCTAACAGACTTCTGGGTCAGTTAGGATCTCAGCAAATTGTTAAACTTCTTGTAAACGGCGGCTTATGAGGCGAAAGACAAATAATATTGATAGACGTTATGAAGCGGGCTTCGGAGAGTTGAAATCTGCTTAACCGTGGCGATGTCTGAGAGTGATTTCGTACACTAATCACCGAAAATGTGGCTGAAACATACTGGAAATATAACATGAGGCATCGTGGAACATCCAGTTGTCGACATGTCGCGAGGTCAGTGGAATATATCATTATTTTCTCTGTGCATCGTTATTTTCACGTTATTATGCTAATTAGGACGGCGGTCTTTGTTGGCAAAAGCACAGCTGAAACTTCTTCTTCTAACATTTTACAGTTTTAGCTGCCCCAAAATTTTATTGCATATTTTTACAGGTGAGACATTGCTCTTTAAGTGGAGGGTAGTTTTGGGATCTCAAGTGATGTACTTTTGGCGATATTTTCCTTTAAACTTCGCCTTTTTTATGGCGCTTCATGAGTAGTCCGAAACGGAAGAAATTTAAAACTCTGTAGAAAAATCAGGTGATGATCAAATTGCCAAAACAGCCTCTCAATGTAACAAGAAATATTTGCTTGTCTTGAATAAAGGGTTTTTACCCGGATTTAGATTGTTTTCTTTGTACGGCAAATTGTTAAAAATGTGCCCTAAAATGGCCGCTGAAAGCCCTCTTAGAGGGGCAAAACCAAGATGGTGGCCCCAGCGCTAAAATACGAATCGAATTGAACTGAAAGTTATATTTTTGTGAATCACTTATCTAGACCATTCATCTGAGAAAGTTTGAGGAATTTGATTTTTTCTGGTCCAAATGGCCATAGTTGAAAATTACAGAGGGCGCCTCTTAATATTGGTTTAAATCCTACATTGACAACATATACCCTCCTTCTCAGCTTTTAACCTTTCAGCTCTCTCTGCTAAAAGTTGAGCCCTTGGCCACCATGGTACATTTTTGTGCTTTTTAACCATATCTTCATAATTTTCCTCGGCTCTTTCTTCATACTGATGTGCCTTATAACCAAGCCACAGAAAAGCACTGGTGTAGAATACATGCAGTTGCAAAATTTGTAGGTTAGATTCATGTACAACAATGTACATTTAATGAATCCTGAACCCATTGTCTACCATCACACATGATCCACTTTAAGGTTTGAAGGATGAGGCCCTATATGTATGGTGACACATTTCAAATGAAACTTAACGTAGCATCACTAAAAGCACCTTAACTTAAGCTTAAATACAGAAATCCTCCGCAGTGGATGTGTAAGAACATAGACAAAACTAGTATGTCATTGCCTTTGCATGTATGTATTTCGTGACTAGTTTGGAACGTTTGGCTCTGGTAAATGCACTCTTAACTCTGCAGTTTACATCACAATTGTTGTGTCCTGAACTAGTCGGTGCTAAGAAAGAATTCAACTGGATTGAACCAAACAACAACGATAACTTTTTCCGCCATGACAGCTCGTGCACGACACTACAACCGAGAGGATCTGGGTTCTAATACATTACACCGGGAGGGGATCTGGATCCTAATACACAACAACAATCTGAGCTATATTTCAGCTTACAAGTATCGACCATGCCCAATGTACAGGGTAAGCAAGCTTAATACAACTTAGCTCACACTGTACAAGTGTCGTTCAAAATGCAATAAAAATAATACCTTTACTTACTTCTAAAAGCTGGATAACCTCGCACCAGATTAGAGCAACACGATGCAAACAATCCGGCCCCTCCAAACCATAGTATTGTCCTTATTATTGTCCTAACAGCTAAGGAGAAAGACGACCAGTCTTGGGGAAAGTGTACACAAAAATCCAATATGGCGGCTTGTGTATGGGCTTACCAGCCAAGCTTCTCGAAGTGAGCCGATTACTTCTTCATGTAAGCCTTGTGACAAAAGCCTCAACCCAACTTAGGAAGTAAGACTTGCATAAGATGTCTTAGATAAAAGTTCGAGGGGAAAGATAGAAAGGTACATAGGCCCTGGATTAAAAAATGTGTAAAAAAAATAAATAAATACACGGAAATATGAAATAGCGTAACTGGTAGAATTTTCAGGTCACACTTCGTATTTTCTTTGTTGCAAAGATGGAGGGCACGAGCATCTCGTTTTCACGGCAGGGTGCATTACCTGAAACATCTTCTTAAACCTAAACTAGCAACATGTGTGGCTAATGCCCCATCGGTATTCCAAACAAATGCACATCACTTGAACTAGCACCAGCAGGTCACCTGCCCTAGTTTATTTTGAAAGCAGTCATTTTTAAAATGGTCCATGGTCCAATCTACAACTTTTTCTTCTTCCTCTTTGTGGAGTGATATTAACATTCCTGTGCGTCAAAAGCTCAGCTAACGATTCTGATAGTTTTCCTATTGTGATCAACACGTGGTCTGGAAGCTATAAAGGAGCCACAGACAAAGGTGATATAACGACTGATTTAAATTTACACATTAGTTTGTTTGATTCGGCTGAATCAAGTGACAACAGAGGAAATAATGACGCCTCTAACATTACATTTATTTAAAAACATCCGTCGACAGCTCGGACTTCTGACAAGTTGTGACATTGCGTGGTGACAATATTTCTGATAGGTGCGTCATTACCGCAATACGCGAATATTAAAGTGATATTGTAAAATTATTTGATAGTACACGAAAGGAATAGATCTATTGAAAAGGTATCATTCAGGTCACATGATCATGGATGTTCTAAAACCTCCAGTATAGAATGTACACTCTGTAATTTTATATGGAATATTAAGCAATTTTTGATGATACAGGATGGCACCAGTAGATTACATCACTTTTTTGTAAAAAGCAAATGTTCGTTTCCCAAGTGAAGCTCGATACAATATTTGCGTCTGATCTTTATTAGCATCCACAAAGGCGAGCCCGGTTTCAGCTCGCCACTGTAAACGCCCTGTACATGAAGATTGGCCCTGCCAATACTGTGTCAATTCTGTTAGTTAAAAGTTACCACAGGAATTACATTTTATGACAACTGTTATTGCATTAACGAAGGGTAAAACAATACAAAACGTTATTGAAATTCATGGCAGTTCACACCTGTTTAAAGTTTGATAGGCTCAGTCGGTTATCTCTAGCAAAAATTGTTTAACTTTCACAATTTGAAGCATTTCATTCTTTTTTTGATTTCGTCGTTTCCAGTGTACACCAAAAGCTCTGGTAACTATTCTGATTTCTTTCCTGGTGTGATCAACACATGGGCTGGAAACCATGAAGTGGCCACAGGCAAAGGTGATGAAGTGACCGCCGTTTATTCTGCTTGCCTGAGTGTGAAATTATTCATAAGCTTGTGATATTAGGAAATTATTATACCCGCTTTAAGTTATCTATATTTAAGAGTGTTTAAGAAGTGGCTTGCAAATTGAAATAAGTGCAACATGTCCCATCCGGCCAGTGCAAGGGACTTTTAACAAACCTTTCTGAGGCATCTCACATTTATTCACTTAGTTAACATTTTATTTTCATTCATTTTGTATGTTATTTTACGTTAATTAATGTAAGAAATCAATATGGCTTTTCAAGAAAAAGATCAAAACCCACTTTTCTTCTTTGGGCTCCCACACGGCAGTCATGTAAACCCGCTTTTCGGTATCGTAGTAGTCGATTTTATCGACTTATATTTTAGTATGTTTTTTTATACTCTGTAACTGAATTAATACACAGAGTATGCTATGCACCCAAAATCTAACAGTATCGTTCAGGCTATGTTACGAGACAGAATCAGTTTGCTTTCATATTTCAAACCTATTATGTTTTAGTCTTTTAAGTAAGTCAACTTGATATAACTTGCACAACGTTTTCCAAAGGTTTATCAATGCTTCCACGCCGATCTTTCGCATGTATCTACCACTGGGAAGCTATAGAAACGCTTGTGATGTATTCGGCCCTTCGTGTACAAACTGTGCGACTCAAATACTGATATCTGATTATACTGTGGCTCATGCTATGGCTATTACATGTATCTGCTTTCTTGCTTAGAAATTATAATTTATATCTTTCCTACCTATCACTGTGTTGAACATTAGCATGGGAAGTACTCGCAAAGGGAGGACCATCTCTAGATGCCATAGAGGAAGGAGTTACAGCGTGTGAGCTGAACCAGTGCGGCACTCACAGAGTGACTGTGGGCTATGGTGGAAGGTATTGTACACGGTAACTGCGTCAAGTCCAGTTGCAATGCCATCTATATATAACCTTCCCCTATTAGTAGGTTGCCTTGCGACAAGAAAAAAAATCTAAGTGCCCTATAGTTAAGAGCTAAAATTAAATTTTCTTTACAGCACATCCAAAGACATGCAGTGTAACCTACATATTCTCGTTCACATCGTCTTTGAATCTTATTCTACCATACGTCTTCCTAAAAACTGATCCATTCAAAATCTTTGTTTTTCAGTCCTAATGAAGCTGGAAAGACAACATTAGATGCTTTAATAATTGATGGGTAAGGCAACTTTTGAAACGGCCGAAATTCTGATAGATACTCTTCAAAACATTTTACTTTTTCTTGTTATCCAGATGCGATTATACATGTTGTATTCGTTTAGAGATTAACACTTCCTGCTCGTAAATAAATTTCTCTTCTAAAAATAGTCATAGTTTTCAAACGGACTAGCCTCTACTGGCAGTCATTGTAAAAAATTATATTATTGTCAATACGTTCTTGTAGTTTTCACCCCCTGCTTCGTCGAAATTTTGCTCGCCCTTCAATTAACGCGCGGTTAGAATGCCGAAAAGCTCTTTGTACGGAATGCTTGCTGCCCGGGCTAGAATTGTTGATGAGTTTGAAAATTTAAGTAAACGAGTACTGATTGTCCTCGTCATACTAGTGTCGTAATTTTTGCAGTGCAACACACGCTGCTGGGGAAGTGGGCTGTTTGAAGCGCGTCAAGACGGCAATTTCTGTCGCTCGAGCTGTTCTGGAGAACACCAAGGCTACCCTTCTTGTTGGTGAAGATGGTTAGTAGGATTTACCCAAGTTGTAAAACAATTTATTTTGAGATTAACATTATTCGTGATATTTGAAATGCGAAATGAGAGAGAGAGAGAGTTATCCCAATTATTCTTTGTGTCTGCCTTTCCTTCAAGCAACACAATTTGCCCTCCAGATGGGATTCAGAGAACAAGATCTTCATACTAACGAGTCTGTGTAAGTAGTCACTAAATAATAAAATCAGTGAAGGGCACGGTAATTCAATGAACATGCTTTATTGTTCTGTAAGTCATATTGCATTTGACTGAATATTTGTCCACATTTCTGTCAATCAAAGGAAGATGTGGAAAGAATGGAAGAAAAACAAGTGCCAACCAAACTTTTGGAACGAGGTTTGTCTAGGTACATTGGTAATCTTTGTTTTTATAACCAAGATTTTTCAGTTCTATTATTTTCAAATGCTTTTTTTTTTTTCCTCCATCTATAGAATCCTAACTATCATAATAGTGCTAAACACTATGACCATTAAACAAAGCGACTTGCTTTGAGGAACCGATTTCAGATTTCATGTCCTCACTGTATAGTTATCGGACAATGTTATCCCAGCCCCCCTCCTCCGGGGGGCTACTTCCGGAACAATAAGGTGGGGGGTGTGCGGCACGCTTCCCAAAACCCTTACTCTATTTATGCCAAAATCTGCGATTTCCCTACCCTATTTATGACCCGAAAAAGTAGCTTCTTCCAAAAAACTAGCCCACTTCAAGACTTGAGTGAATAAACAATACCCTACTCACGATCAAAATGGCCAAAATGGATACCCTATTTATGAGCAAAACCGTTGAAAACCGTACCCTTTGTGGCCGCACTTACCTATATAACCCATAAAGGGGAGTACTCACCCCCGGTTCCAGCTAAACACTGACCGTATCCTAATCGGTGTTATCAATGATAGTCCAGCTGTAGATGATTTGGTCTGGGATTTCAACTTCCTGACATCACATTATTTAAAGTTTGGTGGAAATTTCTTTTTCGTTGCCGAATGTATTATGATGTATTTGCAGAATGTTCGACCAGACCCTCGTTCCTCGTGTGGACCGTACAAACCCATCAAAGGCAGAAGGTTAGCCAGCTTCCAGATTTTTAAATCCAAGCCAATCAACCAACCAACCCTTTCATCAATTAATTGATCAATCCCTTTTCTATGGTATATGTGCACTACACTGTAACACGCCACGTGAAACTTTGATGAATGCAAGCTTTAGTTACAACTTGTTATGGTTTTGTTCCACAAGATTTCCCTTCCTTTTTGCAATCAAAAACGTTAGCAACTAATAAGCTTCAACAAAAGTCGACAATATAATTGAAATGGGTAAACGTAAATTGTACAATTTAACAGCTCACCTGTGTTTCATCCTCCAGGAATCTCCAAGACACTACTAAGCAAACTTTGTTGGATGATGTAGATGTCGATAATCATGACACCATAGGTAATGGGTGATGAACGAGCTCATCAAGATAGAACAATGGACTTACTCCTGGCCTGTTTCTCTCACCGAGAAACCGAAACATCTGCGTACACTTGCAGTCGTCGACTTTCGCCCTCCACCAAACATGGCACCCCATAAACAGTTCGCCAAAACTTTAGGTGCCACGAACGTACGCCGCACAACTCAACTCAATTCAGAACACATCTGAATAATTCGCGCTGAGTAATTCGCGCGCAAACACTTACTCCTGTTACCACCATTTATACTGAAGCACTGTGCAATGACAACATTTCTAATGACTTTGGTGACTAAAATTAATGGCAACTGGCTTTTCGTACTGTGACATCATATAATTAACTGATTTTGTCTGTTTTCGACTTGCCTTTAAGCCTGGGATTTCCAAATCATTTCAGAATGTGTCATGATCTAAGCACTGATTTGCTTTTCAGGTATGATAGCAATTGATCAAAATGGGAACATAGCAGCCGGAACCTCGACTAATGGATTGAACCACAAAATCTCTGGGTGAGTTCCACAATAGATGGCTTCTAGCCAGTAGCGTTTGGTTTTGCTTTTCATCCGTTTTGGCATAATTTGTACTCAAAATTTAACATTATTCATAATTATTGATTTAGCTTTATTCCCGACAAGGAGAGGAAGGGGATTGGGCGGGGCGGGGAAGGGAGAGCTGAAGGACCGTAAAGGGATTCAGTTGAGGGAAGTAATCGATCCATTTGTATAGCCTTTGTTGTACGCATGTGCAAATAATAAAATAAAATATGCAGAGACTGAAAATAGATAGACTGAATTTAAATGCAATAGTAACATTTATTGCACTTTTTCAATCAAAACATTTCAGTAGGCTTTTGACATATGATTGCATCTTTTTTCCCATTGGTAGTCGAGTCGGGGACTCTCCCATCCCTGGAGCAGGAGCCTACGTGGATAAGGACGTTGGTGGAGCTGCAGGGACTGGTGACGGGGATGTTATGTTAAAGTTTTTGCCCAGGTACGCCTTGAACGCACGTTATTTACAGGTTTCTGTGGTTGAAAACTCGCCGAGGTACTGAATGAACACATATTACCCCTCCTCATCATAGCGTTCGCTATTTGCCTTGATGTTTCGTCACTAACGTGTCAAATAATCGACCTTTCTTTATAGCCTGAAGTGTAATTTAAGAGGATTTTGTAGCGGAGGGCAATTGGCCATATTCGTATTCTTGACAGTGGACTGGAACTAGCTTTACACTGAGGCTACTGCGGGGAGTCAAGGGATCATAGCCTCTTTGCAGAGTCTTTTCAAATGCAAATTACACGAGCCTCCATTGCAAGCTGTTCCAGCTCAATACCGAGAATACCATTATGGCCTATCGGCTACTTTCGATAT
Source organism: Orbicella faveolata (assembly GCF_042242905.1). NCBI lineage: Eukaryota > Metazoa > Cnidaria > Anthozoa > Scleractinia > Merulinidae > Orbicella > Orbicella faveolata. The sequence continues at coordinate 23,964,705 of NW_028301564.1, read as the reverse complement.
ACCAAAATTGTAACATGGCTCCGAGGTTTACAGGACAAAATTGCAAATTTGTTGAGTTTCCTGTGTCTCCCAAAGGAGGCTTGTACATAACGAAAGCACCTCCAAATATAGAGGTTTGTCCTGAACGCCATGTAAGAATATTGATATATCGAACGTGGCCTATTGCAAGTGTTACTTTGACACCTTTTCCCTTATCAATAAGACTGCCACTGTATCCACAGGCCAATCAACGTTGAACTTCGTTTTGCGTGGCTATGAAGCGATACGTTGAATTAAAAAGCCTTGCAAAGAGGGCTCTGTGCTAACGTTCAGTCTAACAATTGTAGAACAAGGGAATTACAGAGGTTGAGTCTGATGCAGAATGAATATTGTTTTTTCTAAAGTGATTCTCCTCAGCCTTGGAACTAACTTAGCATTTTAATATATATAGACATTGGCCTATTCGCCCTGTCTGTTAAAACACTACCCTGGCATGAAAAGATGGGCTTTGAGAGGGATGCAACTCACCGGCCCATGAACAAGCTTTGTAGGCAGTGTTTAAACAACTTGCATAAACGTGACAACCTGATATTGTACTTTTGTCTCATAGTTTTCATGCAGTTGAGCTTCTCCGTCAAGGTTACAGCCCAACACGGGCTGCCAGAATGGCTCTTAAGAGAATAGCGCAGTATTATCCAACCTTCAGGGGGGGACTGATAACTGTGACAAAGGATGGCAGACACGGTATTGAAAAAAAGTGTTATAGGGGAACTATCATGAACTTGAATTCGAAAATTAACAAAACAAACTAAATACATATTTCCATTAATAGAAACCAGGAGAGGATTGATCTTCTCTTGTAGAAACCTAAAATTAATGATATAGTTTCATCAAAAACAACAGTTGTGGATGGACATTGATAGTTGTGCATGGACATTGTCATAATTTACCTTATAATCTCAGATTTGAGAAGTTTGAGAGACTTTTAATTTCAGTATCTTTCCTTGTGTCTTGGAAAAATCTATAAGAACTAATCAAAACCTGCTCGCTTTTTAACAACTCATTTCATGTCTTCCCGTTGCCAGCAAAGATTTTGTGTACTTAGAAGAAGGCCTGAATGAGGATCTAATAGCCAATTGAGAATAAACCCACACTTAACAAGTCCAAGATAAAGTTCATGTACATGTTGATGGGGTCTAGGCAAAAGCTGGGTACTTTTAAATAATAGTTATCCGACTCTTACCATCGATGGAAGCTCTATAAAGTAATTTTCTGATATAGATGGAGCGTACATCTTAACGCAATTTCGAAAAAAATTTCATTTGAGGAAGAACACACCATTCTTTCGTTTTGAGACACTTCTGTGCATGCATTCGTAACAAGGTAGTTCTACCCAATTTCGATTATTGCAGTTTTTGGGAACTGCAACAAAACTCTAGCCACTCCCTACCCACCTCCCACCCCTCAACGCTTAAACTGCAAAACGGCTAAAAAACGCTCTGCATGCATTTTGACTTTCTGTTGCTATAATGACAGTACTCGCGATCTCCTTAGTAGAGTCGGCTAACTGCTCAGGTGTCGTTATCAATTAGAACCCTGCTCTATTTTCTGTTTCATCTTAACCCATTGTTTTTATCTCTTCAGGTGCTGCCTGTCATGGCTGGCCGTATTTTCCCTACACTGTTCGCAATCCAAGGACGGGAAAGAACAAAATAGTGTACATCAAGCCTTGCAAATTGATCAATTAACATTTTAGAGGCAGGAATCAGCTTCCCAAACATTTTCCACGTACATCATTTACAGCTATAAACATTCCAGAAATATGACACGAAAAAAAAAAACTTTTATGGAATCTTGCCCTGCAAACACTGCTGGAAGAAAAAAGAACGAAGGGATCGTGTAGAAGCGAAAATCTTGGTAATCAACTGTAACACATCCATATCAAATAATGTAATAACGGCGAGGCGTTAGAGAGGGAAATATTTAAGTCGACTACAACTTGGCAAAACGCTAAGGGTTGCTGTTTAAAGAGAATAAGACGACACTGAAACACTAAAATTAATTTTCTCATTAGCTTTATTGCTGCATTGCTGTGCTAATACTTCATACCAAAGTTAGTAAAACCCTCCTAATCTACGACAATATTGGGAAACCATAGCTTTGTTGCAACCACTATACTTTCAGGCGATTGGCCGGTTCTTCTTCTAGTAGCTAACATAAGGCCAATATTTCTGGTAGGAGCCACTCCATCCTTTATGGAATTGGCTATCTGAGCTACCTCCGTTGGTTGTAAATTGTATCCACAGGTAGAGTTTTCCCGTTGAATAGAAGGAGCCGGTGGGAATGGAGTGTCCACTCCAGCCGCTGGTTAACACAACTTCACCAAATCTATTAAAATCATCATAATAAAAACAGCATTAAAGGGGATGGCACAATGACTTACGGATAGTGCACTGCAATCCTAATCGTGGGGCAGGGTTCGAATTCGAACGTGTTCCAGGGAAGTCAGGGTACATACGTAAGGAATAACTTTCTTAGCTTCTATCGTCATTTCTTCCTCCAAAAGTAGATAAGTACTAGTTGATTACTAGGTCATCCAAGGGGTAGAAACAGCACTTTAATATCCAGTTTGTTTTTTACAGGGTGGATAACGCTATCCAATGGTTAAACCACTTCCCAGGGGGTAGCATAGTTAGTTTTGTTACCGTAAATTGACCTCTCACGCGAAAACGTACACTAATGGGTATCCGTTCGAACGGCTAAAAACCGTTTGTATTGCGATTTGGGGTGGAACACCTGATTAGTATAACTGGTTTGACAAGTTTGTTAACCGAGATTTTTTAAATTGCCTTTTACGCAACGATATTTCGTATTGTTTACTGTAATCACCACTTAGTCCACAAAAGTATACTATAGATCTAGAACTTCTGTGTGGGGTGGCGTTTTTGCTAGGGACACATTGCTGGTAGTGGTTGTGGTGGTGATGGTTTTGGGCCGTGTTTACAGGTAGATAGAGTACCCTAGTGTTAGCGGGTTGCCTTTTTTCATTAACGTGTTTACAAGGCAGCTAGGGTTACCCTAGTACTAGGGTGGTAAGGTAATTCTACCTGTGCCGTGATTTCCTTGTAAATCCGACTATCATTGACCCTGTTGCTAAGGTAAACCTAGCATTAAGGTTAACCTTTCTGCCTGTAAATAGGGCCATTGCGCTATCGTTTTAGATTGCGAGGTTTTAGTGGCTATCCAAATTAACAAACACTAATTGGCGCAGAGTACTAAATGGACAAGAAAACAATGTTACAGCATACCTCCCGGCGTGGATCTTCACCAAGTCATAGGTAGTTTCCGTTGAGAAGTCAGTGAAGATAAAGTCGGGGATGTCCACGGTGCGATGCACCAGCCACACGCAGTCGAGGTTATCAGCATAACCGTTCGGGTAGCCTGGTGACGAGATTATGCCACTTCCATCTTCGTATACGCCTCCACAAGATGTATCTAGGAAGTTACAAACACATGATTGTCTATGAGTTATTGTGAAGTGTGAATGTTTTTAGCTTACCGTGACGGTTCGCTCGATTTCAGTTCTATTTACTTCTTAAATACTCTTTTCTTTTGGCCATCGTAGCTTAACAAGAAATAACACACAAACTGCGGTGATAAACATGACAATAAAATGCATTGTTGAAAAACAAAAAGAAAAACTATATCTTTTTGCTTGACGTTTCGTATGTTTATTGAGAATAGAAGTAACAACTAAATTTTAAATTTAAGATAAGTAACTAATTGACAATAACAATGACAGAAGCTGAAAAAAAAATGCATATTAAAAGATGCAAACTATTAAAGATGAAGCTCTTTGCTGCTAACGTTATCATTTATTTAGTTTCCCAACAATGCGTTTTATTCTCATGTTTATCACCACAGTTTGTGTGTTATCTCTTATTTAGTTCTTCTTATGGCCCTAGACTGACTAGATTTGAATGGCAATACGCTCCCTTGTTTGGCGCAGGGGATACGGATGACGACTTGGTATGATATTAGGTGCTGTAAGATAATAAGTGTTTTTATTGTTTACTTTCATCCTAAGTTCAATTTCTTTATATTATACATATATAATTACGGAATACAGTATGCCTGCACACGTACACCCAAAAAATATTGCATCGGCAATAAACGTTTTGATGAGCTTATTTTACCCGTTGGTCTTCCTTACCGACTTGCTTGAAGTTGAAACTGAATCCTTTCCTCGTGGTGTTTCCATCACTGATGAATCTCACTCGCAATACATTCCCGGATGAGGTGAATGATGGCGGCAGATAAGTTGTCCCGTCAAACACGATGGTTGCACTTTCGTAGTGACTCCTGTCGTAGATCAGCAAGTAATCTTTGCCAGTCTCCGTCTTAAACTCGGTAAAGTCGAGTCTGACTTTCTTGTTCACCGGAACTTGTATCTGCCACGTGCAGTACTCGTCGTTACCGTAATTGCTGGGATAGTTTGTTGATGTCACTGTACCACTCGGACCATTCAAGAATGCTCCACAGCTCGTTTCTGAAAGCAGAAACATTTTTCCTCATTTCTTAGTTTTTCTATTAGCCGGGATACCCATTGGCGTTCATTGACAGAGATATATTTGGATATGGTTATTAAGGTACAGAGAAAAGAAAATAAGGATTAAAGACCACAGCGAGGAATGCTGGATTGGTGTAGTTCTGAATTGGTCATGCCGCGCGTATTAACAACTGTCTGGTGGTTTTTTCGGAGGTGATCCTCGCCTTATTCTTAGCTTAATTTGTTATTGTATGTCTTGTATATGTTTTTTTTTTTTATGGAGGGGCAAATAAAACATGCAAGAGACTATCATGATCTCTTGCACATGCTATTGATGATGATGATGATGATGATGATGATGATGATAAAGACGATAATTTATGGAATTTACTAAAAGAGAAAATATACTAAGACAGTATAGCCACGCACACTTGTGAGAGTGTTCCTTTCTAATTTCATTACTGCTAAAATCCGCAACTTTTGAAGTTGATGGGCAAAGGATGGTCTCGATGGTCAAGAAAACGAGGACACGGCTCGTAATATCCAACAAATATTGTATTACTACTTACGCTCACAAGTGGGCTGTGTCCCTGACCATGTACCATCTGCTTGGCAGGTCCTGGTGAGGTCACCCACAAGTCTATACTGAGGATCACATTCCATCACTACTCTGCTTTGATACGTGAAGGTATCTCCATACCTGACGCCATTAGCCGGTATACCTGGGTCGCCACAGCTAACAACTAGAAACATTATTTTATACATGTAGTTTAGAAAATCGTCATCATCGTAGTCCTAGCTCTCCTCTGGGAGAATACAAACATAGTTTAAAAAAAGCTACCGAATTAATATTTTTAGTATGTACCACACAGGCGAATAGTGCTTTCTGCTCATTTTAATTGGCAAGCTCGGAGGCAATAACAAGTACTATTCACCTCCACTTTAGTAAATAATTGTTAATTAATCGTCTGAAACTGAATTACGACAATGTGGTACGTTTTTGACAATGATGACTGAAGATAATCTATGATAGCAAGATTATTATGACACATTCTAATTTTCTTGAGGAAAAGTTTACATTTCTATAACATTTCAGTTTTATTTGCTAGTTTTAATTACTCACTAGCCAGTTTTGGAGGTTTTCAGAGTTATAGTACAAACAAAGTAAATATCGCATCTGGTGCCTTTTCCTTCGACGTCTTCCACATTGTTAAATGAATTTCTCAAAGGAAAACGATTTTAAACCTGATTCTTGCCGACTTCACGCTCCCTTCCGCTTTCGCTAACACGCTTTCCCGAGGAAAAACCAACTAAAAGAACCTCCAAATTCAACTAATGTTAGCTCAGGACGTATTGTCGGACTAATACGATCTCTTCAACGAAGGAAAACCTGTCGCAAAGGAAAAGATTCGGTGAACTGTCGTCCCTGTCGGACAATTAAAATAACACAAGAGTCTAACTTACTGGGGCATGTAGGTTGTGTACCAGTCCACTCGCCGTTAGTTTGACACGTGCGAACCGGGGATCCTTGCATGGTGTAACCAACGTTACACGTAAATGAGATGGCGTTGCCATATTGGTAGGACGACGAGTTCTTCTCTCCATTATCAGGTGTTCCAGGATTCCCACAAGAGCGCTCTGTACGTAACATCGTTAGAGAAAGAGAGTGACTAAACATTATATTATGATATCGCCATATTATGTTACTGTTCTTGTTATCATTGAATGAGAGTATACAGCTTGTTTAAACTAGCATCAAATTGTGACGTCACACCTAGAAAGATTACCTGCACAATCAAGCAGTCATATCGAGAGAAAATGTGATTGGCCTTTCTTAACAAAAATACAATGATACTCCCCAATATGCAGGTTTGAGTTTATAATTTCTTTTTATTTGCTCTAGTGCTTAAAGCAATGGATTTTTTTTTCACTCAGTTGTTATTTGTGACCTAGTTTCCATTGGCCTCTTAAGTCAGAAGCAAGCTTTATTGTTGCTTTAATTCAGTGACACGTCACAATCCAACGTCGTTCCCAGGGTCTGTTTTCTTCCCGCCCGTCTCTCTTGTTCCACGGGGCGGGAAGACCCTGAGGACGAGGTTGGTCACACTCCCGCGCAAGCTAACCACATGTAATCTAAACTCCATGGTGTCACTAGAATGGAAGGAAAAGCAGTTGTTTCGTCCATGGAAGGCTAACACGGCAGATTGAAAGGTGTTGTGGTATTCTTAGAAAAGGCCTGAGGAGTTCGTATAAGAGCAATGTCAGCCGAAAAACATCGACCACTTTAGTTACTACTTTCATAGATCTTTAAATGAAGAAAGTAACTTGTTCCATCTGTGCACATACCTAAACAGACAGGCTTCGAACCACTCCACAGTCCATCTCCTTGACAAACTTGACTGTCCTCTCCCTCCAGGTGATGGTCTGGCTGACATGTATACGTCACAGTGGACTCGTACTTAGTGTCGGTTGCTATGTGACGGTATCCACCATAAGGGTTGCCAGGGTCACCACAGTCTACCACTAAAATTTCAATGAAATGGGTGTCTGGCATTACTTCAACTTATTCCACGTATAAGTTTACAACGGTTTTTCCAGCTAGAACTAAATTATCTTACTAGTTCAATGTTATCTTTATGCTTTCTTGGACATTACAAGTTTTTTTTTTTTCTACAGGTGCATCAAGTGGCTATCAATGTATATAAGCGATCAAATATTTTCGCTCGTGCGCGAATGGTCTAAGCGCGTGACGTGGCTGAATACTGGGGAATATCCGAGTGGTATTCCCAAAGTTCAAAACCGCGCGAGCCACGAAAAATAGTGGTAGGATAATAAACACAACAGCCTCCATTCTTGACGCGAAAATATGCTCGGATACTTGTCCGCGGACAATATCTGTTCCCAGAAGCGAACAGAGGTCCGGGAGCATAGCTCAAGGAAACTGTTCGCTTCTTGGAGCAAATGATATCCGCGGAGGAATATCCGCATATTTTCTCGTCAAATGGACTGAGGCTATTGTTTATATAAAGCGTCTCTACAACAAACGTACATTCGCAGACAGGGTCCACTTGTGACCATTCTCCTCCTCCTTGGCCATCGGAGACGCATGTTCTAAATGAAGAACTTTCTGGAACCATGTTATAACCAGTGTCACAGGAGATACGTAGTGTGGCGCCCAGTTCATACCGATAACCTTGAACCGCTCCATTTGTAGGGACTGGAACTGGGCTGCAGAAGGCAGCTGCAATTAAGGAAAAAGAAACCAAGCTGATGTTTTGAAACTTAGTCCTCGGCAGGAAATCAAGGTCGAAGGCACCAGGGCTTGGTTTTAGGCGAGATCAAGCCTTGTGAAGAGTTTCGCGGGGTACTGATTTTAATATTTCCTTCTGATATTGATGTATTGCCATGTAATTGACATGTTTTGCCACGTCAAAAAAAAAAAAAAAAAATGAAGTGGTGTTGCCGAGACAAGCACGAGGATAATCGTTTTCTTCAATACATTTAACAGGCAGCAAAACCTACATGAACGTACCATGAACGTGCTTCTAGTTAGTACTTATCGCCGACGTCTTATGGGGATGATATTAAGAATACATTTTGTACCACTAATGTTGACAAGGGTACTGGTAACCCCTGAACTTCTTGCTATTCTTTTTCTTGTTCCAATGAGAACAGAGGGCGTTGTTTTACCCGAGTCGGAATCGATGCCCATGCGAGACTAACACTGGACAATTCTCACCAGAATAACTTGGTATATGAGTATTTAGTTATGTGCTCCACTTTGTCTATCATAACTTACCAATACATCTCGGTTGTGTGCCAGTCCATGTTCCATCTTGTTGACACGTTCTTATTGCATCGCCTACCATGGCGTAGTTCGCTTTACACGTGAAGGATGCCTGGGTTCCAAGAACATTCTTGTCGCCTTCTACTCCAGTTAAGACAACTGGCTCGGCGTTTTCCACTTCACCAATTTCCGCACAGTAAACACCTAAACGTTTCAGGAAGCACTTAATTTCTTGTGTTCTGGATCTATTTTATTCCATTGACTCTATTTAATTAGCCCAGAGTTGCGGACATGAAATGCACACGACGATTTCAAACATTTGTATATTAAACAACATTCCAGCTGTGCTGGTCAAACCTCGCGACGTTCCCTAGAATTTCTTGAGGAAAATTTTGGTGTGTTATTTGTTTGGTCGGCATTGATGTCTGGGTAAATGTAACAATTTTTAGGACAGGTGGAGTGATTTGCACGACAATCAAGACTCTAGCCGGTAATTGTCTCTAAACTTGAAGCTGTTTCAGTTAAACAGGTAGTTCAAAAGTATACCCCTGGCCCAACAGTTGCGTGTAACATGCCAGTTTTCCTTTATGAAATGTTCAGGCTAGGTTTTCATTTTACTTTTAGTTCGGGGGTTTAAACAGACTATCACGATACGAAAAGGATGTTACAATAGTCATTGCTGTTGCACTAATTAGTACTGACCAAAATAATACTGGTAAAGTGATCTTTAAAATAATTCTCTCGTTGGCTTTTTGCGTATAGATAAAGGAATATTATTCCAGGAATAGCATCCAGTATAATAGTTGGATAAAATTTCCTCTATGTTTATTCCCAAAGAACTTGGATTTGGTGTCGTAAGGATGTATTTCTGGTAGCGTGCGTAACTATTTTGCTCAAATACAAAGGATAACATGAAATTGGATGACTCTATCTATAATGTGACTCATACAGTGTTTCACAACTGCTTAAGTTGTGTGCATTACTGCGATGATCAATCATGTCTTCATATCTTTCACCGCAATTAAAATATATGATACGTCATGTATTCGCTTATATTCTTCACCATCTACGGGTATATTCAATATGAACTCGCAACGTGACCAGCTCGCAGCTGGCTTGATAGCTCAGTTAGAAGAGCGTTGCACCGGTATCGCAGAAGTCATGGGTTTGAACCCCGTTCGAGCCTGAAGTTTCTTTCAGGCTTTAATTTCACAAATGCTTATAAGTTGGGTGAGTAACTGCAATGATCAATCATGTCTTTACAGTGTTGATCTGTTGACGTTTTCTAGGCTTCTCTTCTTTTGTTTTTCGTATTTTCTCATGAATGGCGAGAGACACTTACGTATGCAGGCAGGGTCTTGTCCTGACCACTGTGCGTCTGGCTGGCAGTACCTTGTGGCTGCATATGAAGCTCTGTAGCCATCGTCGCACGTGTATGTTGCTGTGCTTCCCACAGCGAGGCCAGAGCTCAGTGCCACGTTACCATTGGCTGGGCTGCTCAAGCTGGGACATGTCAATGCTAAGTAACAGAATTTTAATAGACATACATGTAGAATTAAGATCAAATCAATATCTTGGTGTTCGGGTATGGTTATTTGTAGCACCACCGTTGCAACAGTTTATCGCTGCCTCAGTGTCATTTATAGTTGGGTTGCTCAAAAGGATCAGTTCACCCGGCCTATGAAACACACCTGAAGGCTGTAAATGAGTATTTGTAACAACTTTGACAAGTCCATTATACTTTGATACCCTGACAAAGTCCAAACCTAGCGCTCAGCCCCATTAGCTAACTCGACGTTAAATCTGGGCAATACTAGATAAAGTCACGGTGTTTTGAGCATTTTTTGGCCACGTACAAAATTAACTTAAAATTTTAGAAAACCCAAAAATAGTAGTTTACTAAGATAGAAAAAACACCAGAGACAAAAATAAACTATAAAGGAACACGAATGGTTAAGGATGGAGAAGATTAACACCGATTAGAAACGAAGAACTTGAAAAATTTAGGCTAAACCTTTAAAGAAAAAACGTTATATAAAGCGCTATATATAGAAAAAGAGCTGTATAAGTGACTTATTATTATTATTATTATTATTATTATTATTATTATTATTATCGTCCTCACGTAATGTTTGCTTAGAGTCCTTAGGTCGAGACCAAACCATGGTCCTGGGGCACTAGGGGATAGCCAGTTTTTAGCTTGATAGCACCCTCCTCAAAATGTGTGCTGTACCTAGCAAGGTTATCTTTTGTAGTTCACTGATGCTTAATTGGCCGGGAATTCTTCCAAGATAAGTTCCTAGTCCCTTTTTGATAGCTCCAAGTGCTCCAATGATAACTGGTATCGTTTCCGTTCTCATGCCCCACATTCGGCTTGTTTCGATTTCCAAGTCCTTATATTTGGATAGTTTTTCACTGACTTTCACGGATGTGTTTCTGTCTGATTGTACTGCCATGTCAATTATTATTATTGTTATTATTATTATTATTATTATTATTATTAAAGATGCACAAACCGAGACGTAGCTCCTTATTATAGATAAAAAATATATATATAACATTCACCTTCGCAGTTTGCGTTATCTCCGCTTAGAGTGTATCCCTGTCTACAAACACAATAGAACGACTCGTACGTGTTGACACATTTGTGTTCGCATCCACCATTTGAAGTTGCACACTCATCGATATCTAGAAATCCAAGAAAGGATTGATCAAGATGGCCTTGAAGGCATTACCAGATATGTCAGGGATGGAACTGTAGATAGGGCTCTTCACGGCACCAGTTTTCGCTTGTCCCTCGTGCTACGTCTGTACATTGTTTTTATGCTCTACTTGCTTTTGTGCGTCTCAGACTATACCTAGAGACCGATAATGGGTCTCTGCGTTTAAAGACGGACATCTTATGCATATGAATGATTATGCGCGTTGGTATAATGGCGGACACAAAAGGATTAATTCGTCAAGACTGACTATCTGTCTTAAGGCATCTTCAACGAACAACTGGGAGCTTGATGGCGCTTGAGGAAGTTCCAATTTTACAGTAGACGTGTTAACAACGGACGAAGGGATTACACATCACAAACATGACGTTGTCCCACTGACCTTAGCTTTTCCTATCAATGCTCTAAATTCTCATTTGATATCGATAACAACTTTACCTTGGCAACTCCGTTTCCCAGAACCGAGCTCGAGACCACTCGGACAGGAACAAGAGAATGAACCAGCAGAGTTGTGACACGAGTGAGAACAGCCACCGTTAGAAATTGAACATTCGTCAATATCTGAAAGACATCAAGCGATACAATCAGAACACCTGCCACCTCGCCTCTTACCAATGTGGCCAGGGTTCAAATCAGGCCTGATTAAAGCGATTATTATTTTAGCTGAGAAATGGGGTGAAACATGAACTGATAACGCCCCCGCCCCTCCCCCCCCCCCCCCAACCACTCCCGCTACAAAATGATAACATCTGCTTGAAGAAATTCATTTTGCGCCGATAAATCGAATTGATAGATGGGTGATTTGCCTGGGTGCGTTTCCAAGCTCATGAGCGGAAAATGTGTTCATCCTTTAGTTAACCTACCCACGCATGTGTTGGAATCTTGAAGTTCATAGCCTTGGTCGCAATGACAGACGTATCCTCCATGTGTATTTTTGCACCATTGATTACAAGGGTTATTGGCGCACTCATCCGTATCTAAACGAAAATTAAATTGTCAAAATTCATGTCATACAAATGTTCCTGTAAAGCGGTTGATTAATAGACAGATTCGGTTAACGTGTTTACATCCTTGTTGCCACCCAATTTAGACCACGTGACGATTCACTGGGGGGAGTTACAATTGTGCAAATTGCCACACCCAGGTCATTGCTTGGGAGTATTTACAAACAGAACAATTGTAACCTCCCAAATTAATTATCCGGCATGATCTGATCTGGGTAGCAACAAGGATGTCAATACGTTAACCGAATCTGTCTAATGGTACGTAGTTTTTAATTTCAATAAAATAAACACAAAAATAAAATCGGTCAACATTCTGAGGAGCTCAACATACAAAGTCGCTTGCTTTTTCTAAGGCAGACTGCTATGCTATTGAACTATATGTTTATGATACCTGAACATGTAGGGTGGTTTCCAGTCCACGCTCCTCCCTGGCATGTCCTAGATGAGGATTTTATGAGAGTATATCCAGCATTGCAGGTGAACGTGATTGTACTTCCCTCGTTGTAATTGGACGAAGACTTTGTACCATAAATTGGTGCACCGATCTCTTTACAGTTGTTTGCTAAATTCAAGGTAAATCAATAACAGAACGTATTAACAGGTTTAACGCTAGTTTTGGAACAACAAGTAAAATAGGCGTTTATCTCAGTGGCTCTGGTTTTGTATTTGTTAACACAACCCGTGAGAGAGATAAGTGACCTTGTACATATAAAAAAACAACCACAAAAGCATCTTTATTTTATCAATACAAATACAAATATTATTTCATTTTTAGTGTATTTAGTATGTGTAGTATATTTCAGATAAAATATCTGTTGTAATCTTGTTTGAATGTGACTGGTGCCTGGAGGCTAAATGAACCGTTAGGTTTTCGAGTTAGCCTCCAGCCTTCTTATGTCTAGTTGTAAGATAGGAGAGATGAATGAAGACTTTTACACTGAGTGTAGTTTAAGGAAGAACAAAAACAGAAAAGCAAAAATGACTAAATCGTGTGCACGTATTGGTCTGACAGTAAACTATTGTGTTATTGGTTTTGAAAAAGCAAATACGCTAAGCTCTTTTAAATGGGTTGGACGTTCTTTCCAAAGATGCCTTTAATTAAATCGTCTGTTTAATTTTCGTATATTTGTCCTTATGCGTGGTTGGGTACAGTGAGTAACCTATGCATATCCTATCTATTCTTACCAGTGTCACAAGTCCTTCCTGAATAGCCGCTTGCACATACACACAGATAGTCGTTATATCGGTCAACACAAGTTCCTTCCTGACAAGGTGCAGTGCTACATTCGTTCGTGTTATCGGCAGGTGCGACGATGGCTATGGAGGAAGTAGACACTTAAAATAAAAGATTTCTTTTAAAACAATGTTGAAGCTCTTTTTTAGGAGGGGAGGGGCGTGTCTGAGTACTGTACTACTGTTTATACCGGTTGCAAAAATGAACGATTTTTCTACTCGATGTACCGTTTTATCTGATCTTAATCTCTCATATCTCTTTTTTTTTCCCTGAAATATCCTGTATTCCGTTAATTTTTTGCCTTAATATACCTTTGACTTCTGGTCTTTGTTGCTGCCTTACATGCTAGCAGGCATAAGGGCAGTAAGTAAGTAATCCTGTAACCAGAAAACTTCTAATAGGACTTCAATGTTCGGGCCTTTAGACAAATAACTTTGGCTTTGTTTGTGTCGAACAGTTTACAAAGTTACTTACTCTGTGGGCAACCATATACTTCTACTCTCATTGAAATGTGTCCATTCCATTCCTGTGGTCTAAACCTTAGATACATGGCTTCAAACACTCTGACTTCATTTCGTACTACCGTGTCCTGGTCAGTGTTACCAGTGAGAGTCTGTATAATATTAAAATGATAATGTTGCGTTGTGTAAACGACGTAGTACATTTAATGCTGATAAAAGTAATTTTGTGACGTTTTCAGTAACTAACATATCCTCATTTTTACTTCGACCAAACACTGGCGTTCAAGACGTCCACTTTTCAACGTCTTCAGCAATACTAATTTATGTCTAAGTTGATATTGGAGCACTTTTCATTTCAGTGTCGAAAATTTATTAGTTTCCACTAGTACCACGCTACACGATTGGATTAAAAGACTCGCGCGATTTTTCATTCAGTCAGAACTAAAACCAAAACCAATTGTCACTCACACAGTCACTCACACAGGTTTTCCGGCGCTTCGCGTTTACTTTGAGTTTTGGTTAGTTCACTGGATTGTACGTGTTCTTTGTGATTGGCCAGAGTGATTACTTTGGTTTTGGTTTTACGACGCTCACCTTAGGACCGCTTGATCAAGTCAGTGATAATTAATTAGGTAATTGACTTGGACGCTGACGTAGCACAACAGTTTCCTTTTAAATCACATGCAATTTCAAGTATCTTTTTTCCTTTGTAAATCATCATTAAAAGGATTTTGAAAGTTCATCTTACGTCTGGATAGTAAGTCCAAGTTGATCCGTCAGTACTGTATTCCAGTTTGTAGCTCTTCACCCATTGAGCATCGTCTGCTCTGCCTTGAGTGGCTGTACCAGCAATCTGGAAAATCTGGCCAAACTTGATTTGGAGATACTGGTTCTGATCGTTAGACAATGCAGACCAACCTCCGATCTGAGTGGTGACCCCCTGAGAAGTTATCTGAGCTTGAAAATTCAGGCGACCTCCTATTGGCGCGTGCTGGGAACTGTATTGACTTGATGCTGTCATATCAGCGTCAGGAATGCGCTTGCTTGTCGAGACTCCAAGGCTTTTAAGACAGTCTACAAGGTAATAATCATAAGGAAGGTGGAGAGAAAACAAGAAATTTAAAATTATTCTTGACCTATCGCTTCTCGGTTCACCATTTTACTACGCTATTTTTCAAATATTCATTTCATTCATCGTGAATAATAGTGAAATATTCATTTCATCTATTCAGGTCTACGAGGCACTTGTCTTTGGACGACTGCCTATTACTGCTTTTTATCAAACCAGCCCTACTTGTCTAACACCAAATGCTTAAACCAGTTTAGTCGAAAACGACCATTTAGCATAAATCAGCCAATCAGCCAATCAATTTAGTAGCGTCAAAATGTGAGTGGTGTT
Source organism: Orbicella faveolata (assembly GCF_042242905.1). Classification (NCBI taxonomy): domain Eukaryota; kingdom Metazoa; phylum Cnidaria; class Anthozoa; order Scleractinia; family Merulinidae; genus Orbicella; species Orbicella faveolata. Next base: position 23,949,572 of record NW_028301564.1, on the reverse strand, counting down.
GTCCTCTATATCTGAGTCTGCTCATGTATAAAGCGATACGCAATAAGTAAGAGTAAATAACCAAAATTAAAGAAGGCATCAGTTACAGTGCCATGTTTTAACCACCAAACGTTAGACCAATAACAGCATACGTTCACACCTGACACTATCTGCCTGTCGGGAACATAATATATTAATTAGCTAGGCATGTTTTACTTACTCAGCTCGTAGTAATTGTAGCTTGATGAACTTGTCAGATCACTGTCAATCGTTGATTTGCTGCTCAAGTAACATGTGTTAGTTGAGTTATCAAAGTCAAAAGACCTGCAGATGAAAGAAGCTTCCGACGAGCAAGATGACGCACAAGCTTCTGGGGACGAGTTATCCACCGTTTTGTCATCGTTTCCAGATATGTAAGACTTGTAAGTCAGGGAGTATTTCCTCTGCTCGGCGGCAACTGAAAGAGATTGAAAGCAAACGACGGCTTTCCATTATCGTTCTCTTGAAGCTTGCTATTGGCTATTGGCTACGTATTTGAGTAAAGGCACAGGGTCCCTTTCTAACCAGGCATACAACTGGATCAACACCAGTGAATTGTTGTCGATACCTAATGACAAGAATATCATTCCATAAGCGAATAAGGATCCTCCTTATTGGGTCACTTCTATTCTATATCATTATAAATCTACTAGCGTGCTATCACAAATGCCGTTCGTTGATTGGCTACACTACTCACTATCTATTCTGTTGTAGATAATGAGTAGCGTGGCACCGTGCTGTTGTTATCAAAATGACGGTCGATTTTTTGTTTTTTTTTAGATTAAGTTTTGAACGACTAATACATTTATGCTAAAACAATTAGCTTATTCGCTCTCGGCTTCTTTGCGCGATAGAAATCTCCAGCTCATTATCCAATTGTAAACCTGTATCTTATCAAGCGGTGAAACTAAGCAAATTTAGATAACCAATATCCCATGTCTCACGTTTGCCAAAAAGGCGTTCTTTACGTAGTTAGCTAAATACTGTGATCACATTCATTAAATACGAACTGTACAAGGTAAATAAAAGGCACTCACAGTCACACGCGTACGATTTGTCAGTTAAGTGGTATATTCCAAAGAGCCTCTCTCTAAAGTCGCTCCAGGCTGCTACGTTTCCCTTTACATGATCGCAACTGTATACCAAGTTATAAATATCGTTAGCAGACAGCATGTAGTCAAAGATGTTCAGCTGACTAATATCGCCGATAAAGTTTTCTTGAGTGTTAAATCCACCACCCAGTTCGTCTTGCTCTTGGCCAAGGATCATAACGCCATCGCCAGAAATAACTTCACCTTGTTGAAAAGCCTGAGATGAGCTTTTTATTTCAACGCCATCTTTGTAGGAATACCATGTTCCTCCAGCGCTCTCCCACGTAACTGCCACGTGATGCCACTGACCATCATTTACTTTCAGTCCTGTGAAAACAGTTCTATTATTTACAAATAGATTGAAGCTGGAATAGTCTTGTAAAGCTAATGCGTTGTCCTGCACAATATCACCCACTTGAGTTGCGTAGGAGATCACTGTTCCGGGGTTGCGGTCGCTGGTACGCATCCAAAAAGCGATGGTTAGTGCGTTAAGGTCCGAAATTGGCTTCTTAATCTTGGAATACGACTTGGCCGCTCTGACTTGAAACGACAAATCGTAGTCAGATGAAAGCTCTGCAAGAGAAGTAATGAAAATGGTCAATTGTTGGGCAATCATACAATGGAGTGACGTGTTCTCGATGGAGCATCAACAATACTCGCGTCATTGACGTTACGTGTGTGAAAACAGGAACTAAATGGCGGACGAATCAGTTCCGTGTACTTCCGAGTGCCTTATATTTTGAAATTGTAGTAAGGTAAGCATGAATTAGTATTTTCAGAGTCATTAAAAATTCATCAAGTTTAAACATAGGAAATCGTGACCGTGATGGTGTATGGACACCTGATCTTAATTAGCAAAAACGTTTACCATTGTTTTCTCCATTTTTTCCCTTAGTTTTATTTTCGATAGAGAAGATATATCAAACACTCAAGACAGTGTTTGACCTCATTGCCAAACACCTCGATGTTCGTCAAAAATACTCCGCTACAAGTCGTACAGTTATAATAGTATTAATAGTTCTTAAGTTGAAATGTAATTACTTGTTTTGTGGTTAGATCTTGAAGAAATACTTTTCACCTAAATTGCTTTTTCAAATCTGTATTCCTTCTGCTAAATTATGTTTCTTTGGACCACCTACTCGATTAGCTACATAAACTATCTAGGTGTTCCAAACTCAATCAACCTTGTATTAAAACTATTCGTCTTCCTTTATTTCCATTTCTCTCTCTTTCTTTAACACTTTAGTTTTTAATCACAATTGTACTTGAAATTATTTCATTAATGCTTTTTATCATCTTCTACAGGTAATTTGTATATATTTATATGCATTCTATTTTTTCTTACATCTCTGTAAAATTAAAATTTGTGAGAGTTTAAATTAAAGTTAAATTGAATTGAATCGTATTTTCAACTCTCTTCCCGATGTTTTAAAATGTGGTGAAACACAGTCTTTCGTATTTGGTATGTTACATGATCTGTTGACTCCGTAATGACTGACTAGTTACTGGTTCAGATTGAGCGTCAGCCATACCTTCGCTGCAGAGACATTTGGAGTAGGATGGCATGCACTGGCACTTGAAACCAGTTAGTGTATTCACGCATGTCCCACCATTGCGACACGGCTGCCCTACGCAGTGATCAATAGGATGCTCACAGTTGGCGCCAGTGTACCCAACTGGGCATGAGCAACTGTAGGACTGTACATCGTCCACGCAGGTACCGCCATTCTGACAGGGTTTGGCAGCGCAGTCATCGATATTGATCTGGCAATTCACACCACTGTATCCTGCCTGGCACTTGCAAGAATAGGTGTTCACGCCACTGGTGCATACCCCGTTATTTTGGCAAGGGCTTGAGGCACATTCGTCGATGTTAATCTCACAGAATGTCCCACTATACCCCTGCGGACACTGACAGGAAAATGTTCCCGCTTTATCGATGCAGTTACCTCCATTCACACAAGGCGTTCGTTGGTTGCAAAGGCCGTACGGAAGTTCGCACTCGTTACCAGTATACTCATCGGTGCAAAGACATTTGTAAGCATTTACCTGTACGAGAGAGACACATTAAACGATCCTAGCAAGTTGTAACAGACGTATTCCCTGAAAACACAGATAGTAAATAACTTGACGTGATACATGTAGTGGAGCCTGAATTAACTGGTCCTAAATGGTTACTCTCCGGAAATGACTTAGTGATTGCCTGATGCAGGTATCTCTAACACATCTGTTATACACAGAAGAGAAGAGATGTTATGTTATATATGATGTTTAAAAAAGCAATATAAATAGTTTGTTGAAACTTTGTAAAGAGGGGCTGTATTTGCTCATGACAGAAAGGTGACTGCTAAACAGGTTTGTCTACAACACTGGTGGCTTTACACCGCTTTTTTGCGGTACAGAGCAGAGCGCGATACGCGAACTGTAAACTACTCCGCTAAACCATCTGTCGTGGCGGCCGTGTCGGCTACTACAGTCTTATTCTACTAGCAATTGCATTGAGGCCACAGAATAGAGAATCTAATAAATCAAAGGTACCTTGTTGACACAAGTGGAGTCCAGATAACATGGTAACGCGAGACACTCGTTAATCTCCATCTCGCAATTCCCTCCTTTGTATCCCGGTGGGCATTCGCATCGGTAAGATTCCTTCGTGTTCACACACGTTCCACCGTTCATGCAAGGACTCGAAACACATGTGTCCACCTCTGTAATCGCAATTTGGCATTTTTTCATTAGGTATAAGGGGATTAAGTGTGGCTGAGATTGTAGGCTTGTGTTTTGTAGGCTTCAGTAATGCCACGACCTACCACAGATTAAATACTTTACATCCGGGAAATAAATAGCAATGAATATGATAAGAACACGTACAGCTCAAATTCGTTTCCTTCTAACTTTTAACTTGTGCTGTTCAGAGGCGACATGTTCTAAAGAGGAAAAACGAATGAAATTGACATCACTCGCCTCCCTGTTGGTATACGCTTCCTCGCGCGAAAGCCGGGGATAAAGTTAGTTGAATGTTCCTCCTTTGAGTCTCCTTTTGAGTTTTTAGGTTGTTCACACAACTGAGTATTAGCGTGTATAGTTGGCTGTACTGTCACGAAGCAATGGAAAACAACAGGGTACGAACAAATCATGGGTTAACCTGACAAAATCACTCAAATATATCTGATACTATTCCATTAAAGACTTCAAAAGGGTTGCATGGGCCTATGAACTCAGAATCCTACAGTTTAGAGTTTAGGACCGAAATACTGAAAAAAAAGTCGCACCTGTACAGTAGTCTAAAGAACTTGCCCCAGTGCCGTGTGTAGATTCCTGACCAGGACAAGGTAGACAAGATGTTTGCCCATACTCCGTCTGATACGTTCCAGCAGGACAAGGCAAGCAAGGCTCTACTCCATTGTCTGAGTATGTTCCTGGAGCACATTGCACTAACAAATACAGACGTTGTTAACAAGCAGCATCTTAAAACTAGGCATCATGGCAAAGATAATGTGTTGTGATAACCTTACGGGGAATACGAGTTACATGTAGAAAGTACACGTCAATGAGGTATGGTGTGGGGTGTGAAAATAAGTGAGTTAGTTTGTGTGGGTCAAACTTGAGCTTACCTCTTATTTTTGGATAAGTGTTGCCCTAATAAAAATTTAGTGGTTTTTGTACAGTTGTGGCCGGGGTTTATCTAGAATGATGGGGATTGGAAAATATTTCTAGAATAAAGTTCCCCATTTTTCATTTATCATACTGTGTATGTTTGCAGCTCACCACTGGCAAGACTAGAAACGTTAGGGAGCTAACCTTTTCCTATATATCAACTTTAAGAACGGCAGTTCACCGAAAGAAAAACAGCAGCAACGTCAGCATAAACAACAGAAAAAAAAAAATTTGAAGCGTAACGTTTCTCAGTTGCGAACCCGCAAACTTGAACGGGGTCAAGTTGAAGTAATAATAATAGTAATAATAATGATAATAATAATAATAATAATTGTCGCGGCTAATCGCCGTCGCAAAGTACGGAAAGAGTAAAGTACTTTGCCGTCGCAAAGTACGCAAAGTAAGGAAAGAAAAAAGCTGAATGAAGAATGTAATACAGGCCTTTCCACAAATACCACGTAAAATCGTCTTAAAATCTTATCAGAAATTTTCAAAAATGTTCTAAATATCTCGAAAAAAGGCTATGAACACCTGTTATTGTTGTTTTAATAATAAACCGACTTTCAATAGCCAAGACCAAAATCTCACTTGTGGGAGTAAGAGATCGTTTACAACAGCAGTTCTCTATTCAGTGTTACAGGTGTTGCACTGGTAGTAGAAGGAGTAGTAGAGGAAAAAGATTCAGGATCACGAATGTTACCAGCACCCGCCATTTTGGAAAATGACTGCCTTAAGTGCTTTATATCATTCAAGGCGAAAACCACTGAACTGGATTGTTTCTTAGCGTGGAAAAGCTGGAAAACACAGGGCTCACCCTCCAAAAAGCTATAAATATTTCTAAATATTCCTTAATTGTCTAAATATTTTTTTCATTTTGTAAATATCTCGGAATCTTCTAAACATACTAAAAAATATCCAGATATTTGTGGAAATGGCCTGTAATTTTTGTCGGCAGAAACTTTCATTGAGAAACGAATTTACTTACTTCCGCAGTCCTCAATTCCTGTGGCTGCGCTGATAACAGTAAGAGTACCCTCTGGACAACTAATACATTCTTTGTTTCGTTGTTCTGATGAGTAGGTCCCAGTGGGGCAGGTGAAGCATTTAGCTATGCCAGTTGAAGAATACAATCCCGGGCCGCATTCATCTGGAATGGTTAAAAAGGTACGTAGTTCATTTTGATTACGGTATGTAACTCAGCTAATGTAGAGGAAATGTCAATAGGTCTTGTGCATGATTACGTCACTCGCTCTAAACACAGAATTTTTCAGGTACTCAGTAGAATACTCGTTAATTGCAACAAGTTCACAAACTCTTATTATTCGACCACACATCGGATTTGCATAGCTGAGTTAAAACACTGCTGGGAGTCAAAGAGGATTCATAACATGCTGTCGCGCTATCTGCATATTTTTATTTTCTATGGTTTTATTTAGAATATTTTTTCCTTTTATTTGAAGTGGAAGGACCGCACTTTTGCCATCGTTGATAGCCAAATATCTCTATGAGACGCACCTGCAGGGAATCATGGTAGTTGTATTCATCAAAACAACTATCCAGTCCAAGATGATGAGTGCAACTACCATGATTCCCTGCAGGCACGTCTCAAAGAGGGAATTAGGCATTGGAAGAAATAAGGAAACAGTTGTGATGCCTCTATAAAATTGTGACAGACCCTCATTGATAGTACACGTTTTTCCTAGTTCCATCCCTATGTAATGACTTTAACTCTATGAAGATCTGCTAAGTCTGGTAGAGGGGGGGAATCTACCCTCCAAAGCTTCAAGTAAGAGGGATCACGAGATGACAACGTCATATAACTTGATGTGTACGAAAATCATGTCTTTCAGAAGACGCTTGCCATGGAAAAATCCACTTCCGAGTATATTGAAAATTACCAAATTGTTTCCAGATAATTTTCAGATGAAGTCGCAAGGTTTCCCTCTTTTTGTTTCAATATTTTAAGTCAGCGTGGAGCATTTGTCCCTATTTCCAGTCTGAATAGAGTTAAACTGGAAAGCGTATGTAACTATTCCATAGAAGTTAAATTTAAAGTCTTTGAGGCATTTTACACCTTTTTTAATGTGAGCAGTAGGACTACAATCTTTTTATTTTTCGAGATCGTCACATCTCTGTAGTGGCGAGGGATGGCGACGTGAAACGTTTTTATCCCCCTGTATCGTTTCCACTGACACTCTTTTAAAGAAATCCAAAAGGAGAAACTTTTTAGCGTTTTTAGCTTCCACTGTAACTGTGAAATTTGTAATTGTAAACTTTGGAATGTAATTATTCTAAAGCACTATTAAGTTAAATGGAAACAGGGCTATATCAATAAACTATTATTATTATTATTATTATTATTATTATTATATTAACTTAAGATGGCACATAAAACATTTAGACTGTTTCGCCTTTATAAGTGATTTATCAAACAGTTGCGACAGGCAAAGACAGAAACAAATACCTGTACAAGATGTAAAATTGTGTTTCCTTGTTCCTAGAGTCCATGTCCCTTCTGGGCAGTCCTCACAGCCTAGAGCGCCTTCATTGGGACTATACGTGCCTTCTGGGCACAACAGACAGTCATCCGCGCTCTTGTCGTAATACGTTCCCACAGGACAGTGGGCTAAAAAGAAAACTCCCTCGTTGTTTATGACGTTATAATTACGATCTACACATTTTCAATGATGAGTTACAGCAGCAGTGGAACTGCGCTCAAGCAGGTATATATATTTTACGGTGGCAAGTAGCAAATGGCCTAAAACATCGAAGGATCGTTATACGAGAGAGCTAATCACCAGAGTACCAAATGCTGGCTGGTTCCAGCACGAAATTTGTAAGATAACTCTTATCTACTTATCAGTAACCTGACTGTCACTGAATATCTGTTTTTCTTTTCTCTCTGAAATATACTGGTGGCTTTGATAATGAGACATGTTAAATGTCATTTGTGTTACTTTGTGCCTAGCTGTCGATACCATGCAAGTCAGCTAATCGTTTATGTAAGAGGCCACGACGATAGCTACGGCAGTCTATGTAAGTAACAATTCATCTCTCCATATAACAAAAGCAAATACAATTGTGTACTTACTGCATTTTGTTATTGATCCCGTGTCTTTGTTGCAACTGGTGTCACTCGATTCACATTTCCTCACCACGGCACCGTCTTCTGAACAATAAGCTTCCACCGGTCCGAGGTTTATGTTTTCAACGTTGTAATCTTTTAATTCGAGTCCTGATGATGCCTGATATTCTGACCAGTTAACTGTTTCGAAGCCTTCATAGACTTCTGTTCTCGACTGCTCGTTATCTGCCTTCTCTTGATTGAATGCGTCTTGCCCTGCTTGGTCATTGGTGCCTTGCTCGAGGCCAGTATCTCTCTTGATGTAATTATAATTGAAAGTCACCTTGAAATCAGAAGTGAATCGAAAGTTTGGTCAATAATCACAACCAAGATTAGAGCGACGTGCAGTTGTGCAGCTACACAACAGAACATCACTTGATTGAATGAATAAAATGCCAAGAAATGCATATAAATAACCAGAAATCAAATGGATCACACAACAAGTACGATGTTTTTTATGGGTTTGTTTCACTGTACTTAGTGGCGGATCCAGACCTTCAGCTAAGGGGGGAGGCGCGGGGGGAGGGGGGCGCACGTTAACGTAAACTAGTCGCCCGTTGTCTTTGGCCATGCATAGTGAGCTGTGCATTAAAATTATGAGATGCAGTATGCAGGCATGGGAAATATTAATAATGAAGTACCCCAGTTAACGTATTGGCCTTAGTTTCAGTTCAAGTCTAAGACATCAAATCCCATCAGGATTTTAATAATTACACGCACGTAGAAAAGTCTCACACCTCTCTTACAGAACGTCTTTTTCGTCGGCTTTCTGCGGCTGAAAGCTCTCCACAGTATACTTCCACCGTTTCCTCGTTGCAATCGTCGGGTTTGAACGTGCAGAAAAATGGAGGGACGTAAGCACTAGTTAGAAGGCCAAGGAAATTCGACGTTATGTTAGCTTGTACGTTTGGGTCATTGCAATCTCCATCGTAGTAGAAATTTGGACTCATGTTAATCATGATCCAACTGGGATTCTCAGTTACTGTTGTTGTAGAAAAAAAAGCAAGTAAGGAAATAGCTGATCAACTGGAACAGGAGAAAAATAATATTGTCTGTCCACACTGGCTTGTGGTGGTGAACTCAGTCCAGCTCACTTCTCAACAAAAGTGCAATCGATTGAACTCACAATGACATACGGCTAGCTACGATACAGATGTGTTCCTACTCTGATAAACTTCAGACTGAGGCTAAATGAGCAATTTTAGGACCACATCTACTAAAATTCTTTCTTTTCTTTTTATCATGTTAATCAGGATCAGTAATTGTTATCTAAACCCTGCTGCGGTTTGAAGATTAAAAACAATAAAGGAGAGATGAATTAAGGTAAATTTAGGTAAAGTCTGCATACAAGCTAAGTGCCAAGTGGCCCATCAGGCCGGAGCCTGTAGCATGAAGCGACTGGGGTATTTCTACTCCCCACTGGATGGGATACTAGTCCATCGCTGGGTTACCCCAAGCATTAAGTTCGCCGGTACCCATTTATACACCTGGGTGGAAAGAGGCACTGTGAGAGTAAAGTGTCTTGCACAAGAACACAACACAATGTATCCGAGCAGGGTTCGAACCCAGACCGCTTGTTCTGGAGACTAAGGTATGAGGCCACCGTGCCTCCCACAAATAAAGGACTCTGTACACGGTGGCGAGAAGATATAATTTTTATGTTCGAGTGGCAAGAACAATATCTCACGAGTGAGCGCAGCCATGAGAACATAAAGTTCATATCATCGAGCTAACGTGTAATGTTCTTTTTATTCTATGGACATACTGATGAGGGCGTTTTTGACGATTTTCCGAAGATTTCCGAAAATTCTCCAAAACTTGTCCGAAGATCACACGAACGTTACCGAACATTTTTCAAACAGATTGCCGAAGACTTCCGACGAAGACCGGAAGATGTTTCGATCACACACCAACGACTTTAAGAGAGAATTGATACGAAAAAAACGCTCTGATTGGTCAAAAACCTATGTTTTATCAGAGTATTAATACCTCTTACTAACCGAGTTCGAGGTCCGTACTGTAAGTTGCGGACCGAGTTTTTTCCTCTTCGGTTTATGGCCCAAGCGCGAAGCGCGCGGGTTATAAATCGAAGGGGAAAAACGAGGATCCTTAACTTACAGTACGGACAGAGAAGACGAGGTTAGTAAAATATTTATTATATCAGTGCTGTGTGCCTGACGGGTTCAGAAACGATTTCAATTCACGCGGACTCGGAAAAGTTTCAAATTTCTGATGCACCTCGAAAGTAAAACGAGTCAGTTTGAAATTGTTTTTAAGTCGTTAGCACGCTTTATTACACAATTTAGAGTATAAGAAAGTTTTAAACTTTCACTTGCGCGCATGCTATAAAAGTTAAGAACACTTGGCGATAAATACGAAACAGTTTGGTAACAAAACCAACTTGAAATTTTAGCGGGCCTTGCAGGAGCATACGGCCCGCTAAATTGACCAATCGCAGCGCGCGCACTGCTTTTTACGGCTCGTGCTTTTTACAGTTTCCCTCGTGTTCTCAAATGCCCGTCGCGTTTTATCACAGTGTAATACACGGCATAGGCTTCTTTATTTGTTAAGTAAAACATTCGGACGACATCCTTGTGCAAGTGTGCTATTACGGAACCATTCACCTAACGTACCTGCACAATCTGGCCACGGTAAATCAGTACTGTACTCTTGGCCTGGTATGGCGTAAAATTGCCATACTCCGTCTTGGCAGAAGTAGTACAAAGGAGGGTTGAACACAAAGTCGTTGCCACTTTGACACTGCACCTGACAATATGTGTCTTCTACAACCGTGTTGCAAGACAAGGCACCATTCTCCGGAGGTTCATATAGTGGACAGGTCAATTCTTCAAAATAAAGTTGGGTAATAAAGGTAATGATTTGAAAAAAATGAACCTGAAACCTAAAGCTTGCATTCTTGCGATGGAGAGTTTATCTTATCTTGGACAATGCGACAAACTCATGGAGAAACTTAATAAAACTCTGTGATGTTATTATTATTATTATTATTATTATTATTATTATTAAGGAAAGGAGAACTCATGGTGTACTAACAGGGAACCAGTAAAATACCACTGAAACGGTGAAACCACAGAAAGCTAAAGAGGGCCCATATTAAACTCGTGAGAACTCTGTCTCTGACATAGGAAAATTCATCGAAAGGACTTGCAGAGAGATACATGCCATGGAAATCTTGGAATACTCGCGGAGAACATGAGGAACAACTGAAAAGTGCTGTTGGGTATAGAGTGACTAAAAGATATAGTCATCACTGTATAAAGGTAAATATTTTGTGGAAATGTCCTGCAATTACAATTCAATTTTTCACGCGACGAGCCAAGTACTCACTCTCGATTGTAATTCTGAATGAGCAGTCTAAGTTTTCGTTGTCGTTGCCATCACGGACGATGTACAACACTTCAGTGGAACTGGGAACCGAGAAATGTGAACCAGATTGTCTCTCTGAGTAGATGTAGGGCGGTTCTCCGGAGTTGTCGGTACATTCGGGCTGGTCCCAGTTCACCCTTATTTCATCACCAGTGGCGTTGGCGATGGTTTGGTCCGGTGGACAGAAGCCACAGACTGGAGCCTCAGTATCTACAGAAATCAAAGCAGTAGGATCATAAATCTCTTCAGCTTTCCATTTAACTAGGCACACACAAGAGGTTACGTTGCAGAGACAAAATCCTGTACTATTCCCTCGAGGCAATCGAGAAAATGTTGAAACGTCTCTACTTACCATTTACAAAATAACTAAAAGTACAGGAATCTGAGTTTCCAGCAACGTCTGTCACAACGTATTTCACTGCGTTTGTGCCGATCCCTAACAGCTTGGGAAGAGTTGTATCCACATTGACATCGTTTATCGTCAGTACGACGTCAAAGAGATCCTCCGTTATTCCAGGTTCATTCTCCGTCAGAGAGTTGTCAGTGAATGAAAAATTCCAACTAACAGATGATGTATTTTTCCCTGCATCGTTGCCTACAGTAGTAGTACCGTCGGGGCAGGTTAGTGTAGGAGATTGATAATCTAAAGAGAGATATAAACAGGTGTTATTAGCGGAGTTTGTTTGTTTTCTTTTTATGGTATGTTTGCTTTTTAGGTTTGTTGACGGCTAGGTCACAAAGAGCTCAATTATCCCAAAATCACTATTCAAAGTTCAAAATTTCAAGTAACAAAGA